>NW_003859314.1:0-1074 GCF_000181295.1 Otolemur garnettii | reverse complement strand
AAGCAATCCACCTGCTTCGGCCTCCCAGAGTGCTAGGATTTTAGGCGAAAGCTATCGCGCCCAGCCAGTTTGGGCTTTTTTTTTTTTTTTTTTTTTTTAGACAGAGCCTCAAGCTATCCCCCTGGGCAGAGTGCCCTGGCATCACAGCTCACAGCAACCTCCAACTCCTGGGCTCAAGCGAGTCTCCTGCCTCAGCCTCCCGGCGCCCGCCACAACGCCCGGCTATTTTTTGGTTGCAGCCGTCATTGTTGTTTGGCAGGCCTGGGCAGGATCAGCCCCAGTGTATTGGGCCAGCGCTCTAGCCACTGAGCTACGGGTGCCAAGCCTATTTGTTTATTTTTTTGAGAGAGAGTCTTACTCTTTTGTCCTAAGTCGAGTCCTGTGGCGTCATAGCTTACAGCAACCTCAAACTCTTGGGCTGAAGCAATCCTCCTGCCTCAGGCTCCCAAGTAGCTGGGACTTACAGGCACCCACCACAACGCCCAGCTACTGTTTCTCTTTTTAGTAGAGAGATAGGGTCTCACTCTTGCTCAGGCTGGTCTACAACTCCTGAGCTTATTCCAAATAGTCCACTCGTGTTGGCCTCCCAGGATGCTAGGATTACAGGCGTGAATCACCACAACACCCAGATTTATGAACTCCTTCCATTACTCATTTGGATATAATTTATTATCCAGCCATAAAAAGTCATGAAATTTAAGTTTTTTAGAAGCTAGATTTAATTATGTGTAGGTGAATTACTGAACTTCCAACTACAGTGGGGCTAGTCCCTGAAGGAAAAAGATTTTTGTTTTTATTGTGCATGTTATTGGTTGGATAAACCTTCTGTTTTTATAAGAGAGTCATATGAAATAATCTAAACCTTAAATCTAATTACTGGGAAGAATCAACAAAACAAATTCAAGCCTTGTATGAAAGCCAAAAACCTTGGGCCCTGTGTGGTGGCTCACATCTATAGTCCTTGCACTCCGGAAGGCCGAGGCAGGTGGACTGCCTGAGCTCAAGTGTTGGAGACCAGTCTGAGCAAAAGCAAGACCCCGTCTCTAAAAATAGCTGGGTGTTGTGGCAGGCACC
>NW_003859313.1:0-1074 GCF_000181295.1 Otolemur garnettii | reverse complement strand
AGGCAGGAGACTCGCTTGAGCCCAGGAGTTGGAGGTTGCTGTGAGCTGTGATGCCATAGCACTCTACCCAGGGGGATAGCTTGAGGCTCTGTCTAAAAAAAAAAAGACAATACCCCCCAAAATATTTGGAACATGCTCAATGATGGATTTCTACCCATAATGTATCTGTAACATGCAAAGTAATCTTACAAATCAAGCACAAAAGATAGGTTCAAGGTGGGAGGATCTCTTGAGGCCAGAAATTTGAGACCAGCCTGGAAAACACAGCAAGACATTGTCTCCACAAAAAAAAATTTTTAAATTAGGGCGGCGCCTATGGCTCAAGGAGTAGGGTGCAGGCCCCATATACCAGAGGTGGTGGGTTCAAACCCGGCCCCAGCCAAAAACTGCAAAAAAAAAAAACAAACACATTTAAATTAGCTGCATGTGGTGGCGGGCACCTATAATCCTAGCTTGGGAGGCTGAGGCAGGAGGACTGCTTGAAGTCAGGAGGTTTTTTTTTTCAGTTTTTGGCTGGAGCTGGGTTTGAACCCGCCACCTCCGGCATATGGGGCTGGAGCCCTACTCCTTTGAGCCACAGGCACTGCCCTGAAGCCAGCCCGGAGTTCTGAGGCTGCAGTACACAGATTGTACCACTGCACTCTAGCCTAGGTGACAGAGCAGCACTCTGTCTTAAAAAACAAAACAAAGGAATAAAGATAGATACTCTAGTAAAAAATGTCCCACTATAAAAATAAGAAAGGGATGGCATCTGAGGCTCAAAGGAGTAGAGTGCCGGCCCCATATACCGGAGGTAGGAGGTTCAAACCCAGACCCGGTCAAAAACTGCAAAAAATAAAAAATAAAATAATAAAATGTTAAAAAAAAAAAATAAGAAAGGGATGAAGCCAGGTATGGTGGCTGATGCCTGTAATCTTTTTTTTTTTTTGAGACAGAGCCTCAAGCTGTCCCCCCGGGGAGAGTGCCATGGCATCACAGCTCACAGCAACCTCCAACTCCTGGGCTCAAGCGAGTCTCCTGCCTCTGCCTCCCAAGTAGCTGAGACCACAGGTGCCTGCCACAACACCTGGCTAT
>NW_003859312.1:0-1074 GCF_000181295.1 Otolemur garnettii | reverse complement strand
TGGGAAGGTTGTGGCCAATGAACACACAATTCTTCAGTGGTCTGAAAAGTTCCATTATGGTGATTTTCATCTTGAAAATGAGCCACATGGGCAACCTGAGGAAAAGCTGGATACTGATGAGCTAAAAGCTGCAGGGGAAGCGGGTTTACCTCAACCCACATGTGAATGAGCAGCGAGGTTTGACATTACTATTCCAATAACACTGGAGCATTCAAAACAAATAGGCAAGGTAAAGAAGCTGGACAGGTGAATTCCGCTTGAATTAAACGAACTTCAGAAAAGAATCTTGAAATTTGCCTTTGTTGTCATGACAAAAAGGTGAACTATTTCTACCCCATATTGTTACATAGGATGAAAATTGACTCTTTTTGACAATTGCAAGCATTTGTCACCACAGTTAGATAAAGATGAAGTGTGAGAACACATTCCAAAACTGAATATTCATCAGAAAAAGCTAACGATGTGTGTTTGGTGGTCCAGCACTGCTATTATCCACAACAGCTTCAAGAAACCTTGTCGATGGATTACAGCAGGTGTCTGCTAGAACAAGTTGGATGAAACAAGAGGATGCTTGTGATTAAGCAGCTCCATAGAGACAGGCCAACATTCTTGAAAGACAACACTTGATCATTGTTTGTCATACAAACAATGCCGGTAAACCACAAAGGCCGGACTTGGAAACTCTCTCATCTACCAGATTCACCAGATCTTGCACCAACTGACCCCTCTCTTCTTCAAGGCTTCGGACCCCTTCTTGCAAGGAAAAATATGTAATTCTCAACAAGCTGGGAAGCACACCCGTCACAATTTCCTTGCCACTCACATCAGGCGTCTTTGCTGCTAACATAAACCAGCCTCTGTTAAGATGGCAAAACTGGGGCGACAGTTTATGTGCATCCTTTGATTAACTGTACTGCTTTTTGTTTGTTCAAAATTGGACATTTCGTATTTAATAACCTAATATTTGATAAATAAATGTAATATCGAAAAAATGAAGTGAGGCATTGAGAAAAGAAAAGATGCTAGCCAACCACAGGAAAGTGTGTCCTGAGCTAGGAGAAAATGTTATATATT
>NW_003859311.1:0-1074 GCF_000181295.1 Otolemur garnettii | reverse complement strand
TTTTTCTCATTCTGCACTCTAGTGGAGTCTACTTCTCTCTGATAGGACATTCCCCTATAAGTCAAAACACCTGAATGACAGCAAAAAAAATTAAAAAGTGATAAATTTTGACTTATTTTTTTTCTTGCAGTTTCCATGATTGAACTAACCTTGGTTTATAATCATTCAAAATTAGAGATTTGTTGATAATTATGCACCAGCTGAGAGAATTCAAATAGTTTTAGTTCTTGATAAGAAGGATGGTCTTGTGAAAACCACCTCTCTCTACTCCCTCCCATCCTAATTCCCCTACCATCAATTCTCTCTCCCTCAGTGTAGGGACGGTGTGTTATCCATGATTACATGCTTTGGTCAGTACAGATCCTGGGTCATATCATCCTTTCAATCCATATTAATTGTTAAGAACTGAGAAGGTTGTGAGATTTTACCTCATCTGAGAGCTATTGAGTTATCCCACCACAGTTCCAGTGATGCAGGCAGAAGCCATAAGACTCGTGGTTCAGAGACAAAGAGAGTTTACCACTTATGCCAATAGCACTAGTCACAGTGTCAGTATTTTGCTGGTTCTTCATGGCCCAGTTTTCTCTGGGCAGTGGGAAGAGAACTGGGTGATGTCTGTATACTCAGTGGATTGTGTACTGGAGAGAAACTCTTAATTTAGGGAACCCAAATCAGTTTTAATGGCCAGGAATTACACCTGCCCTTCACTGTAAAGAAAGACACTGTGTCTTTCTTCTAAGGCTCTTCTTTATATAAACATTCTTAAAAATTATGTGGAACACGAACAGACAGTGAAAAGTAATGTAAGAGATTCATAAACAACTGTGTTCTTTTGTAATTTCACTTTAATGTAATGAATTTCATTTGTTTCCACTGAGTAGGTGAATAATGGAATGAAAAATCTCTAAAGCAGATAGTTCACAAAAAACTATCCACCTTGCTACTCAAGGGCTTCCAGAGGACACTGTTGGCAACTAGACCAAAGGAGATTTTCATGTCACCTGCTGTAAAGAGCCCTTTCCACTTCTAAGAAATAGCCTCTTTCAGAACGTGCCTCTCTTCTCTTCCACTTCC
>NW_003859310.1:0-1074 GCF_000181295.1 Otolemur garnettii | reverse complement strand
AAAAAAAAAAGAAAGTGCGCCTTCCTTTCTGCACCAAGCCTGCCTCCAGTAAGCATTTGTTCTCCTCACACCTCTATGCTGAATGTTTATCAGACCAGACATTCGTGTGGCTGTGATATTTATTATAGCATTTCATTCTATAGTATTTCATTTTATTTCCCAAAGGGTAACATATTTTTTTCCTATCTTTTCTTTCTTTTGTTCATATTCTTTTTTTAAAAAATTAAATCATAAACATATAGATCATGTAGTACATTAATGCATTTATGGGGTACAATGTGCTGATTTCGTATAGAATTAGGAACACTTACATCACACTGGTTAATATATACCTCAACTTGTTTACTTAATTGCTGTGTTAAGACATTTATACTCTATACTTAATAGAGCCAACATTGTACCCTTGCATTATGCACCATAGGTGTGATCCCACCATTCACCCTCCCTCAATCTGACCTCCTCCCTCCTTCTTCCTGGGCCATAGTTGTGATCTATTCTTCCTATGAAAGTGTGAGTGATTGTAAATTGGTTTCATAATAGTACTGAGTACATTGGATATATTTTCTTCCATTTTTGAGATACCTTACTAAGTAGGATGTGTTCCAGCTCCATCCATGTAAACATAAAAGAGGTAAAGTCTCCATCTTTTCTTAAGGCTGCATAATATTCCACGGTGTACACATACCACAATTTATTAATCCATTCACGGGTTGATGGGCACTTGGGCTTCTTCCATGACTTGGCTATTATGAATTGAGCTGCAGTGAACAATCTGGTGCAAATATCTTTGTTATAAAGTGATTTTTGGTCTTTTGGATATACACCTAGTAGGGGAATTGCAGGATCAAATGGCAGCTCTACTTTTAGATCCCTGAGTATTGTTCATACTTCTTTCCAAAAGGGACTTTTACTCCCTTAGCTTGTATTCCCACCAGCAGTGTAGAAGCGTTCCCTTTTCTCCACATCCACACCAACATCTGTAGTTTTGAGATTTTGTGATGTGGGCTAATCTTACTGGAGTTAGATGATATCTCAAAGTGGTTTTGATTTGCATTTCTCTGATGATTAAAGATG
>NW_003859309.1:0-1074 GCF_000181295.1 Otolemur garnettii | reverse complement strand
AAAAAAAAAAAAAAAAAGAAAAGAAAAAAAGACAGGATGGAGACTACCAGATGACCAAGACCTAAACTCACTGAACAGAAAACTGAGCTGTAGCTAAAGCATTAAACCAAGTTGATGAAAGGGGAACCTTATAGTTTCTGCGGGGTGAAGACAGAATCTTTACTGATATACAATGTGTTCTAAAGGCACTCTTCAAGTTGCCATACACAAGAAAAATGGCAAATTATAACTGAATGGACCTTCCCTTGCAAAATATTCATTACAAAATTTTAAAAATATTAGCAGCACCTGTGGCTCAAAGGAGGAGGGGTGCCAGCCCCATATGCCGGAGGTGGAGGGTTCAAACCCAGCCCCGGCCAAAAGTGCAAAAAAAAAAAAAAAAGTTATAAAATATCCTCACATGTTGGCCACCTCTTAGTAAAATTTTGAAATGAATATTTTGTTATATATAAAGATACATTCAGCTACAAATTTCCATTTTTCTTATGATGATAACTTTGGTGATGACTTTGGGGACACACTGTATACCAATTTCTCCAAACTGGAGAATTATAAACTCCTTGATACCCTCAAGAAAGGCAGCAAATATTTATAAAAACAAAATAGCAAAACTCCCACGGTGGAAAAGGCAAACCTACATCAGTGATAGAAGGGGCATTCTCCCCTCCTGGGGCTCACATCCGTCTTTGTCATCACATTAGATTTTGGATTGGATTGGAGCTGCTGTCCACTCCTTTATACCAGGGCTCTTAACTTGATGTACATGGAACAGCATCCGAGAGAGTCTGTGAGGCATGTAGATACACGTGCACACACACACACGCAACAGTAATTTTTAATTAGATTTTACAGGCTCGGCGCCTGTGGCTCAAGTGGCTAAGGCGCCAGCCACGTACACCTAAGGTGGCGGGTTCGAATCCAGCTCGGGTCGCCAAACAACAATGACGGCTGCAACCAAAAAATAGCCAGACATTGTGGCGGGCACCTGTGGTCCCAGCTACTTGGGAGGCAGAGGCAGGAGACTTGCTTGAGCCCAGGAGTTGGAGGTTGCTGTGAGCTGTGATGCCATGGCAC
>NW_003859308.1:0-1074 GCF_000181295.1 Otolemur garnettii | reverse complement strand
ATAGCCAGGTGTTGTGGCAGGCACCTGTGGTCTCAGCTACTTGGGAGGCAGAGGCAGGAGACTCGCTTGAGCCCAGGAGTTGGAGGTTGCTGTGAGCTGTGATGCCATGGCACTCTCCCCGGGGGGACAGCTTGAGGCTCTGTCTCAAAAAAAAAAAAAGATTACAGGCATCAGCCACCATACCTGGCTTCATCCCTTTCTTATTTTTTTTTTTTAACATTTTATTATTTTTTTTTTTATTTTTTGCAGTTTTTGACCGGGTCTGGGTTTGAACCTCCTACCTCCGGTATATGGGGCCGGCACTCTACTCCTTTGAGCCTCAGATGCCATCCCTTTCTTATTTTTATAGTGGGACATTTTTTACTAGAGTATCTATCTTTATTCCTTTGTTTTGTTTTTTAAGACAGAGTGCTGCTCTGTCACCTAGGCTAGAGTGCAGTGGTACAATCTGTGTACTGCAGCCTCAGAACTCCGGGCTGGCTTCAGGGCAGTGCCTGTGGCTCAAAGGAGTAGGGCTCCAGCCCCATATGCCGGAGGTGGCGGGTTCAAACCCAGCTCCAGCCAAAAACTGAAAAAAAAAACCTCCTGACTTCAAGCAGTCCTCCTGCCTCAGCCTCCCAAGCTAGGATTATAGGTGCCCGCCACCACATGCAGCTAATTTAAATGTGTTTGTTTTTTTTTTTTGCAGTTTTTGGCTGGGGCCGGGTTTGAACCCACCACCTCTGGTATATGGGGCCTGCACCCTACTCCTTGAGCCATAGGCGCCGCCCTAATTTAAAAATTTTTTTTTGTGGAGACAATGTCTTGCTGTGTTTTCCAGGCTGGTCTCAAATTTCTGGCCTCAAGAGATCCTCCCACCTTGAACCTATCTTTTGTGCTTGATTTGTAAGATTACTTTGCATGTTACAGATACATTATGGGTAGAAATCCATCATTGAGCATGTTCCAAATATTTTGGGGGGTATTGTCTTTTTTTTTTTAGACAGAGCCTCAAGCTATCCCCCTGGGTAGAGTGCTATGGCATCACAGCTCACAGCAACCTCCAACTCCTGGGCTCAAGCGAGTCTCCTGCCT
>NW_003859307.1:0-1074 GCF_000181295.1 Otolemur garnettii | reverse complement strand
GTGCCATGGCATCACAGCTCACAGCAACCTCCAACTCCTGGGCTCAAGCAAGTCTCCTGCCTCTGCCTCCCAAGTAGCTGGGACCACAGGTGCCCGCCACAATGTCTGGCTATTTTTTGGTTGCAGCCGTCATTGTTGTTTGGCGACCCGAGCTGGATTCGAACCCGCCACCTTAGGTGTACGTGGCTGGCGCCTTAGCCACTTGAGCCACAGGCGCCGAGCCTGTAAAATCTAATTAAAAATTACTGTTGCGTGTGTGTGTGTGCACGTGTATCTACATGCCTCACAGACTCTCTCGGATGCTGTTCCATGTACATCAAGTTAAGAGCCCTGGTATAAAGGAGTGGACAGCAGCTCCAATCCAATCCAAAATCTAATGTGATGACAAAGACGGATGTGAGCCCCAGGAGGGGAGAATGCCCCTTCTATCACTGATGTAGGTTTGCCTTTTCCACCGTGGGAGTTTTGCTATTTTGTTTTTATAAATATTTGCTGCCTTTCTTGAGGGTATCAAGGAGTTTATAATTCTCCAGTTTGGAGAAATTGGTATACAGTGTGTCCCCAAAGTCATCACCAAAGTTATCATCATAAGAAAAATGGAAATTTGTAGCTGAATGTATCTTTATATATAACAAAATATTCATTTCAAAATTTTACTAAGAGGTGGCCAACATGTGAGGATATTTTATAACTTTTTTTTTTTTTTTTGCACTTTTGGCCGGGGCTGGGTTTGAACCCTCCACCTCCGGCATATGGGGCTGGCACCCCTCCTCCTTTGAGCCACAGGTGCTGCTAATATTTTTAAAATTTTGTAATGAATATTTTGCAAGGGAAGGTCCATTCAGTTATAATTTGCCATTTTTCTTGTGTATGGCAACTTGAAGAGTGCCTTTAGAACACATTGTATATCAGTAAAGATTCTGTCTTCACCCCGCAGAAACTATAAGGTTCCCCTTTCATCAACTTGGTTTAATGCTTTAGCTACAGCTCAGTTTTCTGTTCAGTGAGTTTAGGTCTTGGTCATCTGGTAGTCTCCATCCTGTCTTTTTTTCTTTTCTTTTTTTTTTTTTTTTT
>NW_003859306.1:0-1074 GCF_000181295.1 Otolemur garnettii | reverse complement strand
TTATAGTAAACATCAAAGGAAATGAATTACAACAACAGCATGAAGACTAGAAAGGGGGACATGTTAGCATAGCATTATACATTCTTTTTTTTTTTGTGAGACAGAACCTCAAACTGTCCCCCTGGGTAGAGTGCTGTGGCATCACAGCTCACAGCAACTTCCAACTCCTGGGCTCAAGCAAGTCTCTGGCCTCAGCCTCCCAAGTAGCTGAGACCACAGGCGCCCGCCGCAACGCCCAGCTATTTTTTGGTTGCAGCCATCATTGTTGTTTGGCGGGTCCGGGCTGGGGATTTGAACCCGCCACCTTAGGTGTATGTGGCTGGTGCCTTAGCCACTTGAGCCACAGGTGCCGAGCCAGCATTATACATTCTTTCACTAAACACACAGGAGAATAACAGCATTATTTAAAGGTAGTGATAAGGCTCAGCACCTGTGGCTCAAGTGGCTAAGGCGCCAGCTACATACACCTAAGGTGGCAGGTTCAAATCCAGCCCGGGCCTGCCAAAAACAATAGCAACAATGACGGCTGAAACCAAAAAAAATATATACATATAGCCGGACATTGTGGCAGGCACCTGTGGTCCCAGCTACCTGGGAGGCTGAGGCAGGAGATTTGCTTGAGCCTAAGAGTTGGAGGTTGCTGTGAGCTGTCATGCCACAGCACTCTAACCAGCAGGGTAGCTTGAGGCTCTGTCTCAAAAATAAATAAATAAATAAATAAATAAATAAGGTAGTGATAAGTTAAAGATGTATATTGTGAATCTTTTTTTTTTTGAGACAGAGTCTCAAGCCTTTGCCCTGGGTAGAGTGCCGTAGCATCACAGCTCACAACAACCTTAAACTCTTGGGCTTAAGCGATTCCCTTGCCTCAGCCTCCCAAGTAGCGGTGCAGCATCACAGCTCACAACAACCTTAAACTCTTGGGCTTAAGCGATTCCCTTGCCTCAGCCTCCCAAGTAGCTGAGACTACAGGCACCCGCCACAATGCCTGGCTATTTTTTTGTTGCAGTTGTCATTGTTGTTTTAGCTGGCCTGGGCCAGGTTTGAACCCACCAGCCTTGGTGTATGTGGTCG
>NW_003859305.1:0-1074 GCF_000181295.1 Otolemur garnettii | reverse complement strand
ATCTCTCTGCTCTAGTACATTATTTTAGAACAGAATGAGGGTCCCCAGATGGTAAGATAGTACCAACAACAAAGGGCAGTGAAATGTGTGCAGCTCTCAGCCTCCCAAGTAGCTGGGACTACAAGCATCTGTACAATGCCAGGCTATTTCTTTTAGAGACAGGGTCTCACTCTGGCTCAGGCTGTTCTGGAACCCCTGAGCTCAGGCAATCCACTTGCCTGGGACTCTCAAGAGCTGGGATTATGGGCATGAGCCACCGTGCTCAGCCGCCAAAGTATTTTTTGAATGACGGCCATCTCTTTCCAGGCATAATGTTGCCTGCTGATCTTGGATGGTGGTTGAATGACCCTAAATCAGATATATCTAACACAGTGGGCATTTTTTCACTTTTTAAAGTTTAGTCATAGATGTTGAAGGTCATAAGGTGACAAAACCTGCCAAAAGAAAATGAGACAGTTTCAAACACCTAAAACTCAAGGACAAAAGGCAGATATTTATCCTTTTTGCTACAAAATGTCTCACAATGTTGACGGACCCAGTATTTGTTGTACCAAGCTGAATTTGGGAGAGTTTGTGTAATGTGGTATTGGGAGACAAATGGTATTAAGAGATATATAAATCCTGGTTAAAAAATGTGGATATTTCATAAAATCTTGGAATTCAAATAATTAGCTAATGAGACCAATAAAAAGCCACCAGCAACTGTCAAATCAATCTTTGCCTTTTATAAAGTAATATCATAATCCCAATCAAATCCACCTGCTCAAAATACAAAGGGAAGTGGTACCATGTTGAGCATAAACTCGAGGCACCATCTATCCACATGCCTACTTCTCTTGCCTTTGGTATCTTTATGGATTTGATCAGCGTTACCTTATTTTTCAGAACCATTCTTTGGTTCACTGACCACTACAAACCACTATCGCTAGATTATACCTAATTAAGTAAAATCTGCTCTATTGATCCAGCAAACAAACAGCAAGTGTTTCCCAAGCAATTACTATTGGAAAAGCCATACCAGAGTAGTAATAAAAGCAAAAAGGAAGGATATCTTTCCATGACATTTTCAATTTA
>NW_003859304.1:0-1075 GCF_000181295.1 Otolemur garnettii | reverse complement strand
GCCTGTGGTCCCAGCTACTTGGGAGGCTGAGGCAGGAGACTGGCTTAAGCCCAGGAGTTGGAGGTTGCTGTGAGCTATGATGCCACAGCACTCTACCCAAGGGGATAGCTTGAGGTTCTGTCTCAAAAAATAAATAAAAATAAAGATCAGCAGTAGTATTTATTTCAAAAGCACTAAACTTAGAAGCCAGACTGGACTTGAATCCTAACCCTCACAATCTGTAACATTTTAAATATAAATCTTTAGTAAATATTTTACTGTTATTCATGAATTTTTTTTTTTTTTTTTTGAGATGGAGCCTCAAGCTATCCACCTGGGCAGAGTGCCATGGCATCACAGCTCACAGCAACCTCCAACTCCTGGGCTCAAGCGAGTCTCCTGCCTCAACCTCCCAAGTAGCTGGGACTACAGGCGCCCACCACAACGCCCGGCCATTTTTTGGTTGCAGCCATCATTGTTGTTTGGCGGCCGGGCTGGGTATTCGAACCTGCCACCTTAGGTGTATGTGGCTGGTGCCTTAGCTGCTTGAGCCACAGGCGCCGAGCCTTATGTCCCCTGTTCTTGTGCATAGATGCTGGGCCCTGCTGAGTCAGGGCTATGGGCAGCGGCTTCTTGCTTTGTGCTCCACCACCTGGCAAAGCAGCAGGAGGCAAAATGCCTTAAAGCCCCTAGAAACCAGGGGCAGTCCCGGGAGGTAGCAGGGTTGTCCCTAATGGTGTCCTCCAGGCTGCCAGGGCAGGGCAGAGCAACTGGGGACTGTGCCTGGGGCAGTGGCGGTGTGAGTCTAGTTCTTGCTTTACGAAGTGTACAGAAATGGCATTTACGTTTCTCTGATGCTCCCTTGGCCTTGAAGCCATAGAATTTAGGGGCTTTAAAAAAAAATAAAGGAGGCTCAGCGCCTGTGGCTGAAGCGGCTAAGGTGCCAGCCATATACACCTAAGGTGGCGGGTTCAAATCCCCAGCCCGGGCCTGCCAAACAACAATGATGTCTGCAACCAAAAAATGGCTGGGCGTTGTGGTGGGCACCTGTAGTCCCAGCTACTTGGGAGGCTGAGGCAGGAGACTCACTTGAGCC
>NW_003859303.1:0-1075 GCF_000181295.1 Otolemur garnettii | reverse complement strand
GGCACTGAGATGGTGCTGCTCCTGGCCATGGCCTTTGACCGATATGTTGCTATATGTAAGCCTCTCCACTACCTGACTGTCATGAGTCCACGAATGTGCATTTTAATTTTAGTCACTTCCTGGGTAATTGGCCTCATACACTCAGTAACTCAGTTGGCTTTTATTGTAGACTTGCCTTTCTGTGGCCCTAATGAATTAGACAGTTTTTTTTGTGACCTTCCTCAATTTATAAAACTAGCGTGCATAGAGACATACACACTGGAATTCATGGTTACTGCCAATAGTGGACTTATTTCTGTGGCCTCCTTTTTAATTCTGATCATCTCATACATCTTCATTTTGGTGACTGTTCAGAAGAATTCTTCAGGTGGCATATTCAAGGCCCTCTCTACTCTGTCAGCTCATGTCGCTGTGGTGGTTTTGTTCTTTGGGCCCTTAATTTTTTTCTATATGTGGCCTTTTCCTATGTCACATCTGGATAAATTCCTTGCCATATTTGATGTAGTTATCACTCCTTTTCTAAATCCAGTCATCTATACTTTTAGGAATAAAGAGATGAAAGTGGCAATGAGAAGATTGTGTACTCAGTTTGTGAATTACAATAAAATCTCTTGAATATGCTGAGAATGTATAAAAAGACAAAGTATACTAATATTTCAGATAGATACATGCTAAATAAGCTATGTTAAATTTAGCCAAATATCTGTCTATTAAAATGAGTTGTTTCCTGTCTTTATTTTTCTTCCCCAAATAGAATTGTGATGACAATCTCTTGACTACTCATGTAAGAGATATAAAGACTAAAGGTTGTAGGTTGTGGCTACTTTATCTCACCTGAGGTCTTACCTCTGTGTAGGGCCAAAGAGAATTACTATAAAATTAAACAACTCAGCTTTTATTTTGGAATAATTTTAGATTTATAGGAAAGTGGTAAAGATAGTCTAGAGAGTTCCCATGTGCCCCTTACCCAGTTTTGGTTTACCCTATTGTTTTCATCTTACATTTCCATAGTACATATTCCAAAACTGAGAAATCAACAGTGTTGATTTCTAAACTCTAGTCTTAAAGAGTCCAA
>NW_003859302.1:0-1075 GCF_000181295.1 Otolemur garnettii | reverse complement strand
CCATGGTGTACATATACCACAATTTATTGATCCATTCATAGATTGATGGGCTTTTGGGCTTCTTACATGACCTAGCAATTATGAATTGGGCTGCAATGAACATTCTGATACAAATATCTTTATTGTAGTGTGATTTTTGGTCTTGTGGATATATACCTAATAGAGGAATTATAGGATCAAATGGCAGGTCTATTTTTAGTTCTTTAAGTGTTCTTCAGTTGTCTTTCCAAAAGGAATGTTTTAGTTTGCAATCCCACCAGCAGTGTAGAAGTGTTCCTTTTTCTCCACAACCATGCCAGCATCTGTCATTTTGGGATTTTTGTGGTATGAGTTAATCTTACTGGTGTTAGATGATATCTCAAAGTAGTTTTGATTTGCATTTCTCTGATGATTAACAATGGTGAGCATTTTTTCATGTTTGTAGGTCATGCACCTGTCTTCTTCAGAGAAGTTTCTCTTCAAGTCCCTTGCCCACCCTGAGAGGGGATCACTTGTTCTCTTCTTGCTAATATGTTTGAGTTCTCTGTGGATTCTGGTTAGTAAACCTTTGTCGGAGACATAACTAGCAAATATCTTCTCCTATTCTGAGGGCTTACTATTTACTTTACTTACTGTGCTTTTGGCTGTGCAGAAGCTTTTTAATTTGATGAGGTCCCAGTAGTGTATTTTTGATGTTGCTTCAATTGCCTGAGGGTTACTCTTTATAGACTTTTTGCCCAGGCTGATTTCTTCATGTGTTTTCCCTACACTTTCTTCTAGTATGTTTATAGTTTTATGTCTTAAGTTTAAATCTTTAATCCAATAAGAGTCAATCTTAGTTAGTGGTGAAAGGTGTGGATCCAGTTTCAGTCTTCTGCAGGATGCCAGCCCGTTTGCCCAGCACCATTTGTTAAATAGGGAATCTTTTCCCCACTCAGTGTTTTTAATTGGCTTGTCAAAGATCAGATAACGGTAAGTAGCTGGGTTCATCTCTTGATTCTGTTCCATACATCTACCTCTCTGTTTTTGTGCCAATACCATGCTGTTTTGATCACTATAGATTTATAGTATAGTCTGATGTCTGGTAGCATGATTC
>NW_003859301.1:0-1075 GCF_000181295.1 Otolemur garnettii | reverse complement strand
ATTGTTGTTTGGCAGGTCCGGGCTGGGGATTCGAACCCGCCACCTTAGGTGTACGTGGCTGGCGCCATAGCCGGTTGAGCTATAGGCGCCGAGCCTTATACAAAAAAATTTTAAAAATGGGTGGTGCCTGTGGCTTAAAGGAGTAGGATGTTGGCCCCATATACTGGAGGTAGCAGGGTCAACCCTAGCCCCGGCCAAAGTCTGCAAAAAAATAAAAAAATAAAAATTAGTTTGGTGTGGTGGTGTGCTCCTGTAGTCTCAGCTATCAGGAGGCTGAGGCAGGAGGATTGTGTGAGCCCAGGAGTTTTTTTGTTTTTGTTTTTTGAGACAGAGCCTCAAGCTGTCCCCCTGGGTAGAGTGCCATGGCTTCACTGCTCACAGCAACCTCCAGCTCTTGGGCTTAGGCAATTCTCTTGCCTCAGCCTCCCGAGTAGCTGGGACTACAGGCGCCTGCCACAATGCCTGGCTATTTTTTTGTTGCAGTTTGGCCGGGGCTGTGTTCGAACCCACCATTCTTGGCATATGGGGCTGGCGCCCTACTTACTGAGCCACAGGCACCAGCCTACAATGTTCATTCTTATTTCCTCCCTTTCTGTATTTGCAATTCCATTCTCCAGCTGGCTATATTATCTTTAATAGAGTTATTTATTGGATTAGTTCCCCGTATGTAGTAACGAGTTTCCTCTGGCTGCTACTCCTAACCCTTCATAAATTCTCCCCTCACCTCACTTGGGCTCTGGTACCCTCCCCCACCCCCTGCAGGCCCACCTCTGCTGGGGCATACTCCTCATTGTACTCAGGCTGTGATACACTAGGTCATTACTCTTGTCACCCCCCTGCATGGATGTATTCCTCACTCCACTTTGGCTCCAACACCCCAGTCCAGGCCATTCTGCCATGCAGATGCCCTCTTCACCCTTCTTGATTTTCTTTTCTTTCTTTCTTTTTTTTTTTTTTTTTTTGAGATAGAGCCTCAAGCTCTGGGTAGAGTGCCATGGCATCACAGCTCACAGCAACCTCCAACTCCTGGGCTCAAGTGAGTCTCCTGCCTCAGCCTCCCAAGTAGCTGGGACCA
>NW_003859300.1:0-1075 GCF_000181295.1 Otolemur garnettii | reverse complement strand
GGCACTTTACACTCCATCTGTCTCCTCAGGTTACTTGACTCATAGTTGCTGATAGAGAGAACAGTGTCCCCACAGTGCCCTGAGGACAGTCTCAGCAGGTGGGGCTGCCTGACTCAGATGAGCAGAGTCTGGGTGCCAAGAGGGCACAGAGGAAGAGACCACACTGACGCTGAGACTCTGGAAGGCCAGCACTTGGAGAGGCTAGAAAATGTTCTATGTGACTCCAAATGGCAGAGCTGATGTCACTGAGAAGCACAGTAAAGGAAAGACTTCCTCAGGGGTGGCAGAATGAGTGTGCTGCACCTTGAGCCCACAGAGATGACAATTCTAGCCCTCCCTGTCCCTCATAGCTCAGTTACTCAAGTATTTCCTCTGCCTTGTTACCCTCCTTCCCAATGCACATACCCCATATGTTTCTTATTGCCCGGGAGAAAGTAAGCAGAGAATCTCCTCAGTGGCCTTGGCCCAGTGTCTCTGGGGACAAACACCTCACCAGGGCATCTGGCTAGGGGTATAAAGATAGTGTCAGCTGCAGTCTTCCTGGACTCCTGCAGGATGTGAAGAGGCAAAAAGTGTTGCAACAAGCAGGGTGAGCAACTTGCAGCTTGAAACAATCCCTCTATGCCAGTGGTTCTCGATCTCCCTAATGCCACAACCCTTTAATACAGTCCCTGTGGGTCATGACCAACAGATTGAGAACTGCTGCTCTATGCTATTCAGAAAGGTGTGCTCTGCCCACTGGGTCTGAGATCCCCTCTCAGTCAGCTGCTGCCAGAAGGAGGAGGCAGTGCAATGTGGGATGAGCAGATAACAGGAGATGGAGGGGAAGTAAGGAGACCTGGATTTCCAGAGCTGGCTGGTACAGGCCTCTACCTGAGGGTGAGGAAGGAATGCAGCTCCTTTCCTGAGTGCAGAGATTCTTCAATTCAGATTGTTATTCAGAAATCCAGATTCTATGATCAAACAGATTCATTTGGTTTGGTTTCTCTAAGTAGAGCAACCCTGTGAGAGAGTCCTAGACCTCTCCTCAGGTAGCATCCTAGGGATGATCTCAGTGTGTGTTTTTATATTTCAG
>NW_003859299.1:0-1075 GCF_000181295.1 Otolemur garnettii | reverse complement strand
ATATATATATATATATATATATATTAAAATTACAAAATTTTGACATAAATTGATTATATTAAAGACTTTTTTTAAAAACCATTTTAAAGTTGGAGTAGCAGTATACCTGGATCTCTTCACCAACAGAGCCATTGCTGAGATAGTGTGACTTTCTATCAGCCCCAAAGGGCTAAATCTTGATTACTCGTTATCAATAAAGGCAATCAGTGGTGCACATAGTCCAAAATGGTGATTACTTACGATCCTGTCTATGCGATGTGGAACTATACAGCTTTTTTCTTCACATTCATTCAGCATTGAGCACCTTCTATGTGCCAGACACTATCCAGACACTGGACTATAGTTATGGATAAAACAGACCTAGTCTCTGGCTTCAGGGAGCTTATATTCTGGTGTTAATTTTTTTTTTTTTTTTTTTTGAGATCTTACTAGGCCATGGACCCTTGTAAAAGGTTTACCTAGATGAGCTGAGGTAACTTTCTGAGCATATATCCATTTGCAGATGAGGGAAGAAAGGAGGAGGCGGTGAAGTGATGTGCCCTATGTCACCTAGCCAGTGTGTGGTGCAGCTGGGCTGTGGTCCAGGCAGTGTAGCTGTCGAGCTTGTGTTCTTACCATTCCAGGGCTGGCTGCTCAGATCAGATGAAGCTTTACCTAGAGAATATGGGAAGTTAGCCTCCCCATCTTTTTACATTAGTATTTGTATATTTTTAAAATTATCATACAGTAAAAGTGACTTCCATGGTAGTACTATTTGTATGAATTTTGACTCATGGATGTGTAAATTTGTATAACCACTGACACAATCAGGATACGGAGCTGTTCATCACCTCAAAAAACTCCCTTTCTAGTTACACTACCCTCCTCTCTAACTTCTGATGACACTAATCAGTTCTCTATCCCTATAGTTTTGTCTTTTCTAGAGTGTCATAGAAATGGAATCATATATTCATTTTAAGACTGTTTTTTTTTTTTTTTTTTTTTTTTGAGACGGAGCCTCAAGCTATCCCCCTGGGTAGAGTGCCATGGCATCACGCTCAAAGCAACCTCCAACTCCTGGGCTCAAGCGAGTCTC
>NW_003859298.1:0-1075 GCF_000181295.1 Otolemur garnettii | reverse complement strand
CAAACAAGCTTCCAATCTGGCAGAAATATTTTGCTTCTCCTATGTGTGCTTACTTTATAATTATGTAGATGTTTATGGATTTTTAGTTTTCTTTAATATCCACTGACATTTTCAATATTAACACACTATGTGATATATCATGGTATTTTCTTATATACATATATATCTATCAGTAAATAGTTTTACTATTTCTTATGTACCAATAACTGTATGCACATTACTTTCATTTATTTGAACCAAAATATAATATGATATTATTAAAAAATATGAACTAGTGTTACGTGCCATTGTGTCATTGAAATAAAATTCCATGAATTGTTCTGGAAATCTCTCTGTACAAACTGAGATGAATTCGGTAGCTCAGAAACATTGAAAGGTAGGAAGGATATTTTTCTAGAGAATAATTATGACTAAACTGGAGAATCCCCAAGCATATCCAGATTTAAAAAGACTTGAGACAATGTAAGAAGGTTGCTATTTCAGATCATCAGGTGCCATCTTGGAAGCTGGCTAGCAAACAGGGACAGCCATTTCACACCTCATGAAACTGAGTCCTGATCATCCCAGGGCTCGGACAAGGTGTACTGAGCAAGAAGGACATTTTAATGGCTTAGATTTTGTGCTAACTTAAGCTTATATAGCAGAAACAGCAAGAGATATTTGAAAATGTCACCATGCAAAGTCGAAAGAGTGGAACACCACAAAGTGCCAATTAAGCATCAACTTTCTTATATGTTACCAATTGAGCAAATATTTAAGTGAAATTTTTATACTGTATAATGTCTGAGTCCAGATATTCTTTTTTTTTTTCTTTTATAACTTTTTATTTTGAAATAGCCACAGACTCACAGGAGTTGCAAAAAAATAATACATGGTGTCCTCTATACTCTTCATCCAGTTTCCCCAAAGGTACAGTATCAAAACAGGAAAGTGGCATTGGTACACTGTTAGCTCTAGACCCTCCTCAGTTGTCATTATGGTTTTTTTTGTTTGTTTGTTTTGTTTTTTTATTGAATGGTAACTGTGTACATTGATGCACTTTGGGGGTACAGTGTGGTGTTTTCACACACAATCC
>NW_003859297.1:0-1075 GCF_000181295.1 Otolemur garnettii | reverse complement strand
GTCTAGTAAGCAGTTCTTGGGCCTGATTTGTACCTGTATTTTATGTTCTTAAATGATCTTCCTTGGATTTATAGCTTGCCGAACTTCTTTCTGGGCTCAGCTCCCCGTCTTTGGCTTCATAGATTCTGATTCCAACCAGTTTTTCTTCATTTGCTCAGGAGCCTCTGACCAGGGTTGCTACCAGTTGGCCATCTTCCCAGCTACAATCATGTCTTGCCCCCAAAAGGTGTGGCACACACCAAGACCCCAAGCCCTCCCTCCTTCCCTCTCTCTGCTCTTCCTTTCCCCCACCCCTCCCTCCTTTCTCTCTGCGTTCCCCTTCCCCCACCACCACCATGTCATTAATTGTCCTCATATCAAAATCAAGTACATAGGATTCATGCTTCTCCATTCTTGTGATGTTTTACTAAGAATAATGTGTTCCACTTCTTTCAGGTTAATACAAAGGCTGTAAAAGTCTCCATTTTTTTAGTGGCTGAATAGTATTCTATGGTATAAATATACCACAGCTTGTTAATCCGTTCCTGGCTTGGTGGACATTTAGGCTGTTTCCACGTTTTGGCAATTGTAAATTGAGCTGCGATAAACAGTCTAGTGCAAATGTCTTTATAATAAAAGGATTTTTTTCCTTCTGGGTAGATGCCCAGTAATGAGATTGCAGGATCAAATGGGAGGTCTAGCTTGAGTTCTTTGAGAGTTCTCCATGCTTCCTTCCAAAGAGTTTGTCTTAGTTTGCAATCCCACCAGCAGTGTAGTAGTGTTCCTTTCTCTCCGCATCTGTGCCCATCTGCAGTTTTGAGATTTTGTGATGTGGGGCATTCTCCCTGGGGTTAGATGATATCTCAGGGTGGTTTTGATTTGCATTTCTCTGATAATTAGGGACCATGAGCATTTTTTCATGTTTGCTAGCCATTCATCTGTCTTCTTTAGAGAAGGTTCTATTCATGTCTCTTGCCCATTGATATATGAGATTGTTGGCTTTTTTCATGTGGATTAATTTGAATTCTCTATAGCTCCTAGTTATCAAGCTTTTGTCTGATTCAAAATATGCAAATATCCTTTCCCATTGTGTAGG
>NW_003859296.1:0-1075 GCF_000181295.1 Otolemur garnettii | reverse complement strand
TGGTCCCAGCTACTTGGGAGGCTGAGGCAGGAGACTCACTTGAGCCCAGGAGTTGGAGGTTGCTGTGAGCTGTGATGCCATGGCACTCTACCCAGAGCTTGAGGCTCTATCTCAAAAAAAAAAAAAAAAAAAGAAAGAAAGAAAAGAAAATCAAGAAGGGTGAAGAGGGCATCTGCATGGCAGAATGGCCTGGACTGGGGTGTTGGAGCCAAAGTGGAGTGAGGAATACATCCATGCAGGGGGGTGACAAGAGTAATGACCTAGTGTATCACAGCCTGAGTACAATGAGGAGTATGCCCCAGCAGAGGTGGGCCTGCAGGGGGTGGGGGAGGGTACCAGAGCCCAAGTGAGGTGAGGGGAGAATTTATGAAGGGTTAGGAGTAGCAGCCAGAGGAAACTCGTTACTACATACGGGGAACTAATCCAATAAATAACTCTATTAAAGATAATATAGCCAGCTGGAGAATGGAATTGCAAATACAGAAAGGGAGGAAATAAGAATGAACATTGTAGGCTGGTGCCTGTGGCTCAGTAAGTAGGGCGCCAGCCCCATATGCCAAGAATGGTGGGTTCGAACACAGCCCCGGCCAAACTGCAACAAAAAAATAGCCAGGCATTGTGGCAGGCGCCTGTAGTCCCAGCTACTCGGGAGGCTGAGGCAAGAGAATTGCCTAAGCCCAAGAGCTGGAGGTTGCTGTGAGCAGTGAAGCCATGGCACTCTACCCAGGGGGACAGCTTGAGGCTCTGTCTCAAAAAACAAAAACAAAAAAACTCCTGGGCTCACACAATCCTCCTGCCTCAGCCTCCTGATAGCTGAGACTACAGGAGCACACCACCACACCAAACTAATTTTTATTTTTTTATTTTTTTGCAGACTTTGGCCGGGGCTAGGGTTGACCCTGCTACCTCCAGTATATGGGGCCAACATCCTACTCCTTTAAGCCACAGGCACCACCCATTTTTAAAATTTTTTTGTATAAGGCTCGGCGCCTATAGCTCAACCGGCTATGGCGCCAGCCACGTACACCTAAGGTGGCGGGTTCGAATCCCCAGCCCGGACCTGCCAAACAACAAT
>NW_003859295.1:0-1075 GCF_000181295.1 Otolemur garnettii | reverse complement strand
AAGAAACACCTGTTCATTTTAAAATACAGACTCAGGCAGAGTAAGATGGTGGACCAGAATCACTTTCATTTTACTGTGAAAATGTCTATACTACGAAAGCAATCTACAGATTCAATGCATTCCCCATTAAAATGCCATCATCATACTTTCAAGATTTGGAAAAAATAATTTTTCATTTTGTATGGAAGCAGAAGAAACACTATATAGCCAAGGAAATTCTTAGTAATAAATACAAAGTCAGGAATATCATCCTAACAGACTTTTGGCTATACTACAAGACCTTAGTGATCAAAACAGCATGGCATCGGCGCAAAAATAGAGACATTGACATTTAGAACTAAATAGAAAACCCTGAGCTGAAACTAACATCTTACAGCTGGGAGAACTGGATAACCAAATGTAAAAGAGTGAAATTGGACCTCATCTCTCATGACTTACAAAAATTGATTCAAGATGGATAAAAGATTTAAATCTAAGGTATGAAACAATAAAAATCCTCAAAGAAAGTGTTTGGAAAACACTTGAAGATACTGGCCTGGGGAAAGACTTTACGAAGAAGACTTCTGTGGGAATTGCAACAACAAAAATAAACAAATGGGACTTAATAAACTGAAAGCTTCTGTACAGCTAAGTAAACAACAGCCAAAGCAAACAATCTTCAAAATGGAAAAGATATTTGCACATTATAAATTGAATAAAGGCTTGATATCTAGGATCTACAGAGAACTCAAATTTATCAACATGAAAAAAGCCAACAATCCCTTAGATCACTGGGCAAGAACAATAAATGGAACCTTTTCATAAGAAGACAGATGAATGGCTAACAAACATATGAAAAAATGTTCATCATTCCTAATCATCAGAGAAATGCAAATCAAAACCACCCTGAGATGTCATCTAACCCCAGTGAGAATGGCCTACATCACAAAATCTCAAAAGTGCAAATGCTGGTATGGATATGGAGGGAAGGGAACATGTTTACACTGCTGGTGGGACTGCAAACTAAGACAACCTCTTTGGAAGGAAGTTTGGAGAATCCTCAAAAACCTCAAACTAGACTTCTCATTTGATCCTG
>NW_003859294.1:0-1075 GCF_000181295.1 Otolemur garnettii | reverse complement strand
GAGACTCGCTTGAGCCCAGGAGTTGGAGGTTGCTTTGAGCGTGATGCCATGGCACTCTACCCAGGGGGATAGCTTGAGGCTCCGTCTCAAAAAAAAAAAAAAAAAAAGAAAACAGTCTTAAAATGAATATATGATTCCATTTCTATGACACTCTAGAAAAGACAAAACTATAGGGATAGAGAACTGATTAGTGTCATCAGAAGTTAGAGAGGAGGGTAGTGTAACTAGAAAGGGAGTTTTTTGAGGTGATGAACAGCTCCGTATCCTGATTGTGTCAGTGGTTATACAAATTTACACATCCATGAGTCAAAATTCATACAAATAGTACTACCATGGAAGTCACTTTTACTGTATGATAATTTTAAAAATATACAAATACTAATGTAAAAAGATGGGGAGGCTAACTTCCCATATTCTCTAGGTAAAGCTTCATCTGATCTGAGCAGCCAGCCCTGGAATGGTAAGAACACAAGCTCGACAGCTACACTGCCTGGACCACAGCCCAGCTGCACCACACACTGGCTAGGTGACATAGGGCACATCACTTCACCGCCTCCTCCTTTCTTCCCTCATCTGCAAATGGATATATGCTCAGAAAGTTACCTCAGCTCATCTAGGTAAACCTTTTACAAGGGTCCATGGCCTAGTAAGATCTCAAAAAAAAAAAAAAAAAAAATTAACACCAGAATATAAGCTCCCTGAAGCCAGAGACTAGGTCTGTTTTATCCATAACTATAGTCCAGTGTCTGGATAGTGTCTGGCACATAGAAGGTGCTCAATGCTGAATGAATGTGAAGAAAAAAGCTGTATAGTTCCACATCGCATAGACAGGATCGTAAGTAATCACCATTCTGGACTATGTGCACCACTGATTGCCTTTATTGATAACGAGTAATCAAGATTTAGCCCTTTGGGGCTGATAGAAAGTCACACTATCTCAGCAATGGCTCTGTTGGTGAAGAGATCCAGGTATACTGCTACTCCAACTTTAAAATGGTTTTTAAAAAAAGTCTTTAATATAATCAATTTATGTCAAAATTTTGTAATTTTAATATATATATATATATATATATAT
>NW_003859293.1:0-1075 GCF_000181295.1 Otolemur garnettii | reverse complement strand
GGCTCAAGTGAGTCTCCTGCCTCAGCCTCCCAAGTAGCTGGGACTACAGGTGCCCACCACAACGCCCAGCCATTTTTTGGTTGCAGACATCATTGTTGTTTGGCAGGCCCGGGCTGGGGATTTGAACCCGCCACCTTAGGTGTATATGGCTGGCACCTTAGCCGCTTCAGCCACAGGCGCTGAGCCTCCTTTATTTTTTTTTAAAGCCCCTAAATTCTATGGCTTCAAGGCCAAGGGAGCATCAGAGAAACGTAAATGCCATTTCTGTACACTTCGTAAAGCAAGAACTAGACTCACACCGCCACTGCCCCAGGCACAGTCCCCAGTTGCTCTGCCCTGCCCTGGCAGCCTGGAGGACACCATTAGGGACAACCCTGCTACCTCCCGGGACTGCCCCTGGTTTCTAGGGGCTTTAAGGCATTTTGCCTCCTGCTGCTTTGCCAGGTGGTGGAGCACAAAGCAAGAAGCCGCTGCCCATAGCCCTGACTCAGCAGGGCCCAGCATCTATGCACAAGAACAGGGGACATAAGGCTCGGCGCCTGTGGCTCAAGCAGCTAAGGCACCAGCCACATACACCTAAGGTGGCAGGTTCGAATACCCAGCCCGGCCGCCAAACAACAATGATGGCTGCAACCAAAAAATGGCCGGGCGTTGTGGTGGGCGCCTGTAGTCCCAGCTACTTGGGAGGTTGAGGCAGGAGACTCGCTTGAGCCCAGGAGTTGGAGGTTGCTGTGAGCTGTGATGCCATGGCACTCTGCCCAGGTGGATAGCTTGAGGCTCCATCTCCAAAAAAAAAAAAAAAAATTCATGAATAACAGTAAAATATTTACTAAAGATTTATATTTAAAATGTTACAGATTGTGAGGGTTAGGATTCAAGTCCAGTCTGGCTTCTAAGTTTAGTGCTTTTGAAATAAATACTACTGCTGATCTTTATTTTTATTTATTTTTTGAGACAGAACCTCAAGCTATCCCCTTGGGTAGAGTGCTGTGGCATCATAGCTCACAGCAACCTCCAACTCCTGGGCTTAAGCCAGTCTCCTGCCTCAGCCTCCCAAGTAGCTGGGACCACAGGC
>NW_003859291.1:0-1075 GCF_000181295.1 Otolemur garnettii | reverse complement strand
TCCCAGCTACTTGGTAGGCTGAGGCAAGAGAATCACTTAAGCCCAAGAGTTTGAGGTTGCTGTGAGCTGTGACGCCACAGCACTCTACTGAGGGTAACATAGTGAAACTCTGTCTCAAAATAAATAAAATAATAATAATTTTATAAACCTAATTGATGTTAAAATTCTTATATGAGAAATAGAAACATTCATTAAACCTTCATAAGGACCATAACTCAGCTCTAAATGTAATGTGCTAAAATAACTTATTTGGATATCCAGGTCATTCAGAAATGTAATGCACGTTGGACCACAGAAGAGCAGCTTCTTGCTGTACAAGGTAAGGATATGTCTCCCTATAAAGAAGTTACAGAGGCTTGGCACCTGTGGCTCAAGCGGCTAAGGCTCCAGCCACATATACCTAAGGTGGTGGGTTTGAATCCCCAGCCTGGGCCCACCAAACAGCAATGATGACTGCAACCAAAAAACAGCTGGTGTTGTGGTCCTGCCTGTAATCTCAGCTACTTGGGAGGCTGAGGCAGGGGACTCACTTGAGCCCAGGAGTTGGAGGTTGCTGTGAGCTGTGATGTCACGGCCCTCTACCTAGGAGGACAGCTTGAGGCTCTGTCTCCAAAAAAAAAAAGAATTTAGTATCTGGCTCAGCACCTGTGGCTCAAGCAGCTAAGGCACCAGCTACATATACCTGAGCTGGTAGGTTCGAATCCAGCCGGGGCCCGCCAAATAACAATGACAGCTGTGCCCAAAAAATAGCCAGACATTGTGGCAGGTACCTGTAGTCCCAGCCACTTGGGAGGCAGAGGCAGGAGAATTCCTTGAGCCCAGGATTTGGAGGTTGCTGTGAGCTGCGATGCCATGGCACTCTACTCAGGGCGACAACTTGAGGCTCTGTCTCAATAGATAAATAAATAAGAATTTAATATCTGCATGATGCATCTCTTAGAATGTTATGTATAATTTTATAAACCTGGCAGTACCCATAGCTCAGTGGGTAGGGCGCTAGCCACATCACTGGGGCTGGTGGGTTTGAACCCAGCCCACGCCTGCTAAACAATAATGACAATTACAACCAAAAAAT
>NW_003859290.1:0-1075 GCF_000181295.1 Otolemur garnettii | reverse complement strand
ATTGTTGAGACGGGATTTCATTTTATTGCCTGGGATAGAGTGTGGTGGCATCATCATAGCTCACTGCAGTCTCAAACTCCTGGGTTTAAGCCATCCTCCTATCTCAGCCTCCCATGTAACTCCAGGCCAGGCATGTGCCACCATGCTTAGCTAATTTTTCCATTTTTTATAGATGCAGGGATCTTGCTGTGGTGCTCAGGCTGGTCTTGAACTCCTGGCCTCAAGCCATCCTCATGCCTTGGCCTCCCAAAGTGCTAGGATTAGAGGCATGAGCCACTGTGCTAGACTAAAGCAGTTATCTTAAAAGTTAAATGTTTGAATGTTTCCAATTCTTCCTGCTACTTGATATACACAAAAACATTCTGGTCCAGAAGAATTCTACACCAAAATCGAGTTTTACTGTCAAAATTTTAACTACAGAAAAAGTTTTATACATTTTTTTTTGGAGACAGAGCCTCAAGCTGTCACCCTGGGTAGAGTGCTGTAACATCACAGCTCACAGCAACCTCCAACTCCTAGGCTCAAGCGATTCTCCTGCCTCTGCCTCCCACATTGCTGGGACTACAGGCGCCCGCCACAATGCTTGGCTATTTTTTGTTGTAGCCATCATTGCTGTTTGGCGGGCCCAGGCTGGATTCGAACTCGCCAGTTCAGGTGTATGTGGCTGGCGCCTTAACTGCTTGAGCCACAGGCGCCTGAGACCATTATTTAAAATATAATACTTTCATCATTTCTCAAACTTTTTGGCTAAGATCAAGTATAAAATATAATACTTTCAAAAAAACAAAACTAAATAGATAAAAGATTTGAATAACAGAAACTCCCACTCTTTTCCTCTATTTTATCAGAAAAATCAAGGTAAAATAAGAAAATTACCATTTAAAATCTTCATATAGGTTTAATTACCTAGAAGTTCAGATCCTATTCAATGTTCCAAAAGATGACCAAAATGCTTATTGTGTGCTTTATTTCACTGAATTTTGTTTTAAAACTTTCAATTCATTTGAAAAACAATGCTCTGAACAAATATTCTTAGTAGTTTTTAGTTGTTACCATTATTTTAAAATTACATACT
>NW_003859289.1:0-1076 GCF_000181295.1 Otolemur garnettii | reverse complement strand
AAAAAAAAAAAAGAAATTCAGGTACTGAATTTTGTTAACCATTCTCAAAGTTTTCCAAATAGTTGAAAAGAAAATTTCCTAACCCATTCTATAAGCACAGAATTACCCTGATACCAAAGCCAAAGCCACTACAAAAAAAGAAAACTACAGACAAATATCCCTTATGAATGCTGATGCAAAAATCTTCATCAAAATACTAACAGGCCTGGCATAGTAGCTCATGCCTATAATCCCAGCATTTGAATGTTCAAGGTGGGAGGATCACGTGAGCCCAGGAATTTGAGACCACCTAGGCAACACAGTGAGACCTTGTCTCTACAAAAATGAATGAATAAAACTAGCGAACCATGGCGGTGCCTGTGGGTCAGTGGGTAAGGCGCTGGCCCCACATACTGAGGGTACTGGGTTCAAACCTAGCCCCAGCCAGCTAAAACAGCAATGGTGACTATAAGAAAAAAAATAGCCAGGTGTTGTGGAGGGCACCTGTAGTCCCAGTTATTCGGGAGGCTGAGGCAAGAGAATTGCCTAACCACAAGAGTTGGAGGTTGCTGTAAACTGTGACGCCATATCACTCTACTCCACTGAGGGCAACAAAGACTGTCTCAAAAAAAAAAAAAACCTACAAACCAAATTCACCAGCATATTAACAGAATTATACACTATGACCAAGTTTATACAAGGAAAGAAAGCAAGGATGGTTCAACATATGAAAGTATACCATGGCTCGGTGCCTATAGCTCAACCGGCTAAGGCGCCAGCCACGTACACCTAAGGTGGCGGGTTCGAATCCCCAGCCCGGGCCCGCCAAACAACGATGGCTGCAACCAAAAAAAAAAATAGCCGGGGGTGGGGCGGGCGCCTGTGGTCCCAGCTACTTGGGAGGCGGAGGCAGGAGACTCGCTTGAGCCCAGGAGTTGGAGGTTGCTGTGAGTTGTAATGCCACAGCACTCTACCCAGGGGGGAAGGTTGGGGCTCTGTCACAAAAAAAAAAAAAAGAAAGTATATCATAGAAGCAACCCAAGTGTTCAGGGACAGATGAATGATTAAGCAAAATGTAGAATATATACATAATGGAA
>NW_003859288.1:0-1076 GCF_000181295.1 Otolemur garnettii | reverse complement strand
GCTACTTGGGAGGCTGAGGCAGGAGACTTGCTTGAGCCCAGGAGTTGGAGGTTGCTGTGAGCTGTGATGCCACGGTACTCTACCCAGGGGGACAGCTTGAGGCTCCGTCTCAAAAAAAAAAAAAAAAGAACAAGAATTCAGAAGTAGAAAGAGAAAATGGAAAACATACCTAAGCCTTGGATAAATGTAAACAAGCCCTATATTGTAGAATTATAGGATAATGCAATATGATAGGTTTCAGATGAGAAAAAGTCCTTGGTGTTGTAATTTCCCTGGAGTTTTTCTATGAGCTGTCAAAAACTTTGCAAACTGGTGGGGCACAGTGGCTCAGGCCTTTAATCCTACCTATCTGGGAGGCAGGGGCAGGTGGATCACTTGAGCTCAGGAGTTGTGGAGACCAGTCTGAGCAAGAGAGAGACCCAACCCCTCACCCCTCACCCCCCACCAAAAGTAGCTGGGCGTTGTGGTGGTACTTATAGTCCTAGCTACCCTGGCAGGCTGAGGCAAGAAGATCACTGGCACTCTAAACCCAGACAATGGAGTGAGACTCTCAGTAAAATAAAAACTTCACGAACAATTTCAGTGCAATCCTATTGTACATTAGGTGGGAGGATCACTTGAACTCAGGAGTTCCAGATTCCTGACCAGCTTGAGCAAGACTGAGACCCTGTCTCTACTAAAAATAGAAAAACTAGCAGGTGTTATGATTCGTGTCTATAGTCCAACTACTCAGGATGCTGAGGTGGAAGGATTGCCTGAGCCCAGGAATTTGAGGTTGCTGTGAGCTATAATAATACTCTTGCCCTCTACCCCAGATGACTTATTGCCAATCACAACTAAATTAGCTAGCTAGTATTAGAACTCTAACATAGGCTCGGTGCCTATAGCTCAACCGGCTAAGGCGCCAGCCACGTACACCTAAGGTGGTGGGTTCGAATCCCCAGCCCGGGCCCGCCAAACAACAATGATGGCTGCAACCAAAAAAAAAATAGCCGGGCATTGTGGCGGGCGCCTGTGGTCCCAGCTACTTGGGAGGCAGAGGCAGGAGACTCGCTTGAGCCCAGGAGTTGGAGGTT
>NW_003859287.1:0-1076 GCF_000181295.1 Otolemur garnettii | reverse complement strand
GTGCCATGGCATCACAGCTCACAGCAACCTCCAACTCCGGGGCTCAAGCGAGTCTCCTGCCTCAGCCTCCCAAGTAGCTGGGACCACAGGCGCCCGCCACAACGCCCGGCCATTTTTTGGTTGCAGCCATCACTGTTGTTTGGCGGGCCCGGGCTGGGGATTCGAACCCGCCTCCTTAGGTGTATGTGGCTGGCGCCTTAGCCGCTTGAGCCATAGGCGCCGAGCCTGGGTAAATATTCTTAATAAAACTATGATCCAGTCATTCAGTTCTCCTCAAAAGAAACTTTGTGAACTAAGATTCATACAGCGCTTGAACAAAGTTTCTCAGGGAAATGCAAATTGAAAGCACCATGAGATGACACCTAACTCCAGGGAAAAGCTCTTAGCAAAAACTCCTGAGACAAGTGCCAGTGTGGATGTGGAGACAAAGGCTCACTCACACACTGCTGGTGGGACTTCAGACTAGTACAACCTCTATGGAAAGTGGTGTGGAGATTCCTCAAAGAACCTACCATTTGATCCAGCAATCCCACTACTAGGTTTTAACCAAAGGAAAGAAAAGATATTCTATTCAAATGACACTTGCACTCAAATATTTAAATGGTTTAGAGCAGCACAACCGCAACTGCAAAGATGTGGAAACAAGCCAAGTGCCATCAATACACGACTGGATTGATACAATACGGTGTATGTACCATGGAATACGACTGAGCCTTTAAAAATAGTATCTTTCAGAACCACCTGGTTGGAACTGGAGGCAATTCTTCTAAGTGAAGTAACACATGAATGGAAAAACAAACACCATATGTACTCAATACTAAACTGGCACTAGTTGATCAACACTTACACGCACATATAGAAGAAAAACTCAAGGAAAATCAAGCAAGTTGGGTGAGAGAAAGGGTTGGGTAAATTAACACCTAATTAGTACAATAAACACCCTCTGGGTAAAGGGCACACTTATAACTTTGACTTAAAATGTACAAAAGCAGGCTCGGCGCCTGTGGCTCAAGCGGCTAAGGCGCCAGCCACATACACCTAAGGTGGCAGGTTCGAATCCAGCCTGGGCCCGCCAA
>NW_003859286.1:0-1076 GCF_000181295.1 Otolemur garnettii | reverse complement strand
CATCTAAAACATGGCAGGATGCACCTATGTACAAGACAAAGATATAAAGGAACAGAAATGAAGTAATTATATAAATTAGGTAATACAAATGGTCAATGAAGTAGGCAAAATGGAGCCAATTACCAAATATCTGTTTATTAGAAAGCATTTAGTTCAAGGGTCATTATAACCAATCAACAGCGTTATAAAAGATAGATGCATTAATTTTATATTCAGTTACAAATCCAGCGGTTGGTTTCCAAGGTCTTTCAGTGACTCTGCTGTGTCATCAAAGATCCAGGATTATTTCATCTTCTAAGTCCATCATTCTCATAATAATTTCCACCTTTAGGCCTGTTGCCATTAAGAAGATGGATGCTACACTTCCAGGCTTTACATGATAGTACCCAGAGAAGGAAGGAGAATGGTGCAGGAAGGAATTGTCCTCTCTGATTTCCATCTCTTATCAGGGACAAAAAGCATTTCTAGAAAACCATACCAAGTTTCTCCTTCTCTTTCCCTGGTGAGATTCAGTATCATACTCATTGCCAGGTCTGTCACTGACTAAAATCAATGAGAGAGTTATGACTGATATAGACCATGGTTTGGAAAACTATAGCTCACACCCAATTTTGTAAATAACATTTTATTAGAGCACAGTCATACCTACTTATTTATGTATTATATATGGCTGCTTTCATGCTATAAGATGAGTTGAATTGTTGCAACAGAGACTATATGAATCACAAAGCTTAAAATATTTATTACTTGGACATTTACATGAAAAGTTTGCCTACTTAATGTACATAGTTACCATTCAATAAAAAAAAAAAGTTTGCCTACTTCTGACTTCAGATCTATCATGATTCATCCCCTGGAGTTGAACAAATTCTGCCATCTAAATAAAGTTGAAGTCCTGTTAGCAGACAAGATGAGGGAAATGGCTATTGGATTGGATAAGATGTAACATACCACAGGGATGGAGAGAGAAAGAACAAGATTGAGAGAGAGAGAGGAGAATGTATGAGGATGAGAGCTTCCTTAGTTTCTGAAAAGTTTTCAATTTATAATTCCAGTTACTCTTTTTTTTTTTTTTT
>NW_003859285.1:0-1076 GCF_000181295.1 Otolemur garnettii | reverse complement strand
TTCCATTATGTATATATTCTACATTTTGCTTAATCATTCATCTGTCCCTGAACACTTGGGTTGCTTCTATGATATACTTTCTTTTTTTTTTTTTTGTGACAGAGCCCCAACCTTCCCCCCTGGGTAGAGTGCTGTGGCATTACAACTCACAGCAACCTCCAACTCCTGGGCTCAAGCGAGTCTCCTGCCTCCGCCTCCCAAGTAGCTGGGACCACAGGCGCCCGCCCCACCCCCGGCTATTTTTTTTTTTGGTTGCAGCCATCGTTGTTTGGCGGGCCCGGGCTGGGGATTCGAACCCGCCACCTTAGGTGTACGTGGCTGGCGCCTTAGCCGGTTGAGCTATAGGCACCGAGCCATGGTATACTTTCATATGTTGAACCATCCTTGCTTTCTTTCCTTGTATAAACTTGGTCATAGTGTATAATTCTGTTAATATGCTGGTGAATTTGGTTTGTAGGTTTTTTTTTTTTTTGAGACAGTCTTTGTTGCCCTCAGTGGAGTAGAGTGATATGGCGTCACAGTTTACAGCAACCTCCAACTCTTGTGGTTAGGCAATTCTCTTGCCTCAGCCTCCCGAATAACTGGGACTACAGGTGCCCTCCACAACACCTGGCTATTTTTTTTCTTATAGTCACCATTGCTGTTTTAGCTGGCTGGGGCTAGGTTTGAACCCAGTACCCTCAGTATGTGGGGCCAGCGCCTTACCCACTGACCCACAGGCACCGCCATGGTTCGCTAGTTTTATTCATTCATTTTTGTAGAGACAAGGTCTCACTGTGTTGCCTAGGTGGTCTCAAATTCCTGGGCTCACGTGATCCTCCCACCTTGAACATTCAAATGCTGGGATTATAGGCATGAGCTACTATGCCAGGCCTGTTAGTATTTTGATGAAGATTTTTGCATCAGCATTCATAAGGGATATTTGTCTGTAGTTTTCTTTTTTTGTAGTGGCTTTGGCTTTGGTATCAGGGTAATTCTGTGCTTATAGAATGGGTTAGGAAATTTTCTTTTCAACTATTTGGAAAACTTTGAGAATGGTTAACAAAATTCAGTACCTGAATTTCTTTTTTTTTTTT
>NW_003859284.1:0-1076 GCF_000181295.1 Otolemur garnettii | reverse complement strand
AGTCACACTGGCATTACTTTAGTTTCTTAAAACATTCCATGTTCCTGTTTGCTCCAGGGCCTTGGCACATGCCAGGCCCTATGTGCCATGGTCACCACATGAAAAATTTTCCTGACAAAAGTCCTTCCTGGTCATTCCTCAGTCTAGATCAGGGTCTGGGGCTTACTTTGTCCCTTTTTTTTTTTTCTGATACACTTCACACCTTATGATATGATATGTTATTTCAGTACTATTTAATCTCTCCTAGACATAAGCTCAATGAGGGCAGGAGTTTTATAACAACTTACTTTTCTCTGTTAAAGAGAAATCATTAGCAAAATATATTCATACTGGAGGAATTTTGTTCCATGATATCATGGATCTATGAAATAACATCAAAAAATGTCAAAAAAGGGAGGAAAAAAATGCAAGTAGGTTTTACAGACTATCCATAATTTCTCTGTCCGTACTCCCTTCCTACACTCTGATCCTCGTCATGATATTTTTACAAAATGTAATAGCAGGAAAAAAAAAAGATGAAACTTATTGTAAAGGTGTAAAAGATGACTAAAGCATAGTTACTGTTTAATACAGCTTCAGCAACTTTAATGCTTAAAAACGCAAGTCATCTTAAACTTAATTTCAGTTTACATTTTAATCTCTATACCCCACTTTGATAGTAAAATCATCCCATTAGGCCAAGTAGAGAAGAACAAAGAAAGTTTCATGTTTATAAGACAATTATCAAGCAATGCATACAACAGAGATCTTTTCTTGATGCCTGTCTTTACTTTCATCTCTTCCTGTGCCTTATGAGAAAGGTTAAGAAATCACTTTACCTGGGAATGGTGGCCGCATACTCTTCAAGAAACAGCCTGATGTGCAAATGCTGACGGGGAGATACAAACTGCAGGAAAGGAAATACATTATTTAGCTAAAAGTGGAGGGACCTTTTTTCTAAAAACTTTAGCAAAATATGTCTTCTATACTTTATGGAAGGCTTAAAGCAAAGGACTCAAGCCCAAGACGGCCACGGGGAGAAAGCAGCCGGAGTCAGTGTGACGAGACCCGACTCCTCACCTAGACCTCCGGGGCGA
>NW_003859283.1:0-1076 GCF_000181295.1 Otolemur garnettii | reverse complement strand
AACCTCCAACTCCTGGGCTCAAGCGAGTCTCCTGCCTCTGCCTCCCAAGTAGCTGGGACCACAGGCGCCCGCCACAATGCCCGGCTATTTTTTTTTTGGTTGCAGCCATCATTGTTGTTTGGCGGGCCCGGGCTGGGGATTCGAACCCACCACCTTAGGTGTACGTGGCTGGCGCCTTAGCCGGTTGAGCTATAGGCACCGAGCCTATGTTAGAGTTCTAATACTAGCTAGCTAATTTAGTTGTGATTGGCAATAAGTCATCTGGGGTAGAGGGCAAGAGTATTATTATAGCTCACAGCAACCTCAAATTCCTGGGCTCAGGCAATCCTTCCACCTCAGCATCCTGAGTAGTTGGACTATAGACACGAATCATAACACCTGCTAGTTTTTCTATTTTTAGTAGAGACAGGGTCTCAGTCTTGCTCAAGCTGGTCAGGAATCTGGAACTCCTGAGTTCAAGTGATCCTCCCACCTAATGTACAATAGGATTGCACTGAAATTGTTCGTGAAGTTTTTATTTTACTGAGAGTCTCACTCCATTGTCTGGGTTTAGAGTGCCAGTGATCTTCTTGCCTCAGCCTGCCAGGGTAGCTAGGACTATAAGTACCACCACAACGCCCAGCTACTTTTGGTGGGGGGTGAGGGGTGAGGGGTTGGGTCTCTCTCTTGCTCAGACTGGTCTCCACAACTCCTGAGCTCAAGTGATCCACCTGCCCCTGCCTCCCAGATAGGTAGGATTAAAGGCCTGAGCCACTGTGCCCCACCAGTTTGCAAAGTTTTTGACAGCTCATAGAAAAACTCCAGGGAAATTACAACACCAAGGACTTTTTCTCATCTGAAACCTATCATATTGCATTATCCTATAATTCTACAATATAGGGCTTGTTTACATTTATCCAAGGCTTAGGTATGTTTTCCATTTTCTCTTTCTACTTCTGAATTCTTGTTCTTTTTTTTTTTTTTTTGAGACGGAGCCTCAAGCTGTCCCCCTGGGTAGAGTACCGTGGCATCACAGCTCACAGCAACCTCCAACTCCTGGGCTCAAGCAAGTCTCCTGCCTCAGCCTCCCAAGTAGC
>NW_003859282.1:0-1076 GCF_000181295.1 Otolemur garnettii | reverse complement strand
TTGGCGGGCCCAGGCTGGATTCGAACCTGCCACCTTAGGTGTATGTGGCTGGCGCCTTAGCCGCTTGAGCCACAGGCGCCGAGCCTGCTTTTGTACATTTTAAGTCAAAGTTATAAGTGTGCCCTTTACCCAGAGGGTGTTTATTGTACTAATTAGGTGTTAATTTACCCAACCCTTTCTCTCACCCAACTTGCTTGATTTTCCTTGAGTTTTTCTTCTATATGTGCGTGTAAGTGTTGATCAACTAGTGCCAGTTTAGTATTGAGTACATATGGTGTTTGTTTTTCCATTCATGTGTTACTTCACTTAGAAGAATTGCCTCCAGTTCCAACCAGGTGGTTCTGAAAGATACTATTTTTAAAGGCTCAGTCGTATTCCATGGTACATACACCGTATTGTATCAATCCAGTCGTGTATTGATGGCACTTGGCTTGTTTCCACATCTTTGCAGTTGCGGTTGTGCTGCTCTAAACCATTTAAATATTTGAGTGCAAGTGTCATTTGAATAGAATATCTTTTCTTTCCTTTGGTTAAAACCTAGTAGTGGGATTGCTGGATCAAATGGTAGGTTCTTTGAGGAATCTCCACACCACTTTCCATAGAGGTTGTACTAGTCTGAAGTCCCACCAGCAGTGTGTGAGTGAGCCTTTGTCTCCACATCCACACTGGCACTTGTCTCAGGAGTTTTTGCTAAGAGCTTTTCCCTGGAGTTAGGTGTCATCTCATGGTGCTTTCAATTTGCATTTCCCTGAGAAACTTTGTTCAAGCGCTGTATGAATCTTAGTTCACAAAGTTTCTTTTGAGGAGAACTGAATGACTGGATCATAGTTTTATTAAGAATATTTACCCAGGCTCGGCGCCTATGGCTCAAGCGGCTAAGGCGCCAGCCACATACACCTAAGGAGGCGGGTTCGAATCCCCAGCCCGGGCCCGCCAAACAACAGTGATGGCTGCAACCAAAAAATGGCCGGGCGTTGTGGCGGGCGCCTGTGGTCCCAGCTACTTGGGAGGCTGAGGCAGGAGACTCGCTTGAGCCCCGGAGTTGGAGGTTGCTGTGAGCTGTGATGCCATGGCAC
>NW_003859281.1:0-1076 GCF_000181295.1 Otolemur garnettii | reverse complement strand
TTTTTTTTTGTCATAGCTTATTTTTTTGTTTTCAGACAGAGTTTTACCTTGTTACCTTTGGTAGAGTGCCATGGCGCCATACCTCACAGCAGCCTCAAACTTGTGAACTCAAGTGATCCTGCCTCAGCCTCCCAAGTAGCTGGGACTATAGGTGCCCACCACAACACCCAGATGTTTTTAGACACAGGGTCTCACTCTTGCTCAGGCTGGTCTCGAACTCCTGAGCTCAGATAATCCATCTGCCTCAGCCTCCCGGAGTACTAGGATTTCAGGTGTGACCCATGGCATCTGGCCCCCTAGTTTATGTTTATTAACAGTCTCTTTATACTTTCTTTTAAATATACTATTACTGTTTTCTTAATTCATGGAATTTATGAATTATATTAAGACATTTCCTAAAGGTCTAATCACCTTCTTTCATTGGAATAAGCCAGTTTGCTATATTCTAAAGTATTCTCTTTTTCATTGCTTGCCTCAGCCTTCTGAGAAGCTGGGACTACAGATATCTAACACAAAGCTCAGCTAGTTTTTTTCTATTTTTATTAGAGACAGGGTCTTGCTCTTTCTCAGGTTGCTCTTGGACTGCTGAGCTAAGGCAATCCACCTATCTCAGCCTCCCAGCGTGCTAAGATTATAGGCCTGAGCCACTGTACCTGGCCTTTCATTGCTTCTTATTTTTATTATTTTTTCATTTTTTTTAAATTTTTATTTATTTTTTGAAACAAGAGTCTCACTTTGTAGCCCTCGGTAGAGTGCCATGGCGTCACAACCTCAAACTCTTGGGCTCAAGCAGTCCCCTTGCCTCAGCCTCCCAAGTAGCTGGGACCACAGGCGCCCACCACAACACCCGACTATTTTTAGAGATGAAGTCTCGCTCTTGCTCAGACTGGTCTTGAACCTGGGAGCTCAGACAATCCACCTGTCTCAGCCTCCCAGAGTGCTAGGATTACAGGCATGAGCCACTGCACCTGGCCTTTCATTGCTTTTTAGATAATACAACTTCAGTTTTTATTTTACCTTTGATGTCAATATTATATCAGAATACATTTATTCATTTCTAGGTTTTCCAAGGTTTT
>NW_003859280.1:0-1077 GCF_000181295.1 Otolemur garnettii | reverse complement strand
TGAGTGTCTGAGCACCCAAAAGTTGCCCATCATTCCTGGCTCCTGAGATTCTGCATTGGTGACCTGCTGCTTCACATCCCTGGTGGCCCAGATTATCTCCAAAAGGCAAGGGCTTGCTCTTCCATTAGAACCATAGGCTGTGAGCCTCCTGGGTGCAAGCATCTCAGATTCCCAGGCCCCCTGGCTCCGTAGGTGCTCAGGGTTGCAGGGTCTGTGTTGATCCCTGGGACCAGTCCACTGGACAGTTGGTGGCAGGATCCATGGAGGGAATCCCAGAGCAGGTGGATTTGACATAAGTTCGTTTCTTTTTTTTTTTTTTTTTTTTGAGGCGGATCCTCAAGCTGTCGCCCTGGCAGAGTGCCATGGCATCACAGCTCACAGTAACCTCCAACTCCTGACTTGCCTCCACCTCCCAAGTAGCTGGGACTACAGGCGCCCGCCACAACGCCTGGCCATTTTTTGGTTGCAGCCATCATTGTTGTTGGGCGGGCCCGGGCTGGGGATTCGAACCCGCCACCTTAGGTGTATGTGGCTGGCGCCTTAGCCTCTTGAGCCACAGGCGCCGAGCCATAAGTTCATTTCTTATGACAGCCTGCCCAAGGGGTGTGTTTATGGGGAGGACACAGCTCTCTCACCAGTGTCACTGCCTGGCCTTGATGAGGATGCAGTGTGGAGAATGACATTTGTTTAAGGTTGAGCCCATTGTTTTCTGTTGTGACTTATTAACCCCTCAATTCATTCCGTGGGTAGTGCCTGTCTCTCCTCAGGCTGGACAGATAACTCCGTGCTGGCCAATGGCAGATGAGTGTGTCTGCTCTGAAGACCAGGCATCATGGCTGCAAGTTCTGGAATCTGAGGCTGCTTCCCCTTCCTCCTTAGGTAGAGGTGAATGTGACAAAGGATACAACAGTTTCAGACAAGAGGTTAATCACACGTGGAAAGTGCAGAGTAGGACATAGGGTGAGGGCACCCAGCTGTATCCCTGAATGAAATGAGGGTTTGGTTGTTTACACAAGTGTGTTCCCAGTGTGTATTCTGTGGCCATTGGTGAACTGGAGGGTTGACACCTCCTGCCCT
>NW_003859279.1:0-1077 GCF_000181295.1 Otolemur garnettii | reverse complement strand
CCTTGAATCCCTATGTTAAGCGGCTGGACCTTGGGGACAATGGGCTCTGTGGAGCTGGAGCAGAGGCCTTGGCAGTTGCCCTGAGCAAGAGCAGTAACATCTGTGGTAGGTGCTGAGCCTGGGGCAGGTGGGGAGGCTGGAGTCCTCCTTTTCCTTTTCTCCCCTGGGGCCTGCTGACCTGGCTGCGGGATGGGGCGGGGCCTCATCACTGGGCGGGGCAAATGGGGGTGGAGCTAGACCCTCTGCTGTGAGCTTGAGCTGGATGCCACTCCCTTCCTAACTTCTGCTGCTGCTACAGCTCTCCCTTGCTGGCACCCCAACCTCAGCACATGGTAAACTCCAAATGCCTGAATACAGGCTGGGGAATCCTTCCACACAGAGAGGAGAGGGCTGGGCAGTGAGGGAGGGAGAGGTGGTCATTCAGTGGGGCTCTTAGATCCAAATGGCAGCTTTGCCACCCAAGAGAGGGGCAATCTGGACAAGCAACCCAACCTCACTGACCTGTTTCCAATCTGTGAAATGGCCCCAACAGTACCTCTTAGTACTTGGGGTTGCAGTGGGCACTAAATGAACCTGGGCACGTGAGGTAGTCAGCACCGTGACTGGCCCGTGTAACTGCTCCGTGTACCGCCACCTGGGCTATTACTGCCAGTCCCTGTGATGGGGCAGTGAGAGCTTCTGCAGCCGGTTGTATCACTGCCAGATGGCTGGCCCTCCACCACAGCATTCCCTGCAGTGCCCAAAACGCCCTTTGAGAGAGAAACTCATGGATGCACAGGGAGAGGGGAATCAGGGGCCAGAGAGGACCCAGACATTGTGTGGCAGGGTCATGCAACCCAAGGACAGTGTGACTGCAAAGCACCTTCCTCTGCCTTGGACCTGGAGGTTTGGGGGATGGAGGAAGGGGAGGAGGCTGGTGCCTGGTTTTGGATCCCCCTGACTGAGGAATGGTGCTGGCACTCAGATGTGGACCTGTCAGAGAATCAGTTGGGAGCAGCAGGTGCCCAGGCCCTCTGTGCCACCCTGGCAGGGAACCCAGCTGTGCAGAAGATTCACCTGTCAGGGAACAGGCTGGAG
>NW_003859278.1:0-1077 GCF_000181295.1 Otolemur garnettii | reverse complement strand
TGCAGCCGTCATTGTTGTTTGGTGGGTCCGGGCTGGGGATTCGAACCCACCACCTTAGGTATACGTGGCTGGCGCCTTAGCCGGTTGAGCTATAGGCGCCGAGCCACCACCCGTTTTTTTTAGAGACAGTCTCACTTTGTCACCTTCGGTTGAGTGACATGGAGTCACAGCTCACAGCAACCTCCAGCTCCTGGGTTTAGGTGATTCTCTTGCCTCAGCCTCCCGAGTAGCTGGGACCAGAGGTGCCCGCCACAACGCCTGGCTATTTTTTTTTTTTTTTTTTTTGCAGTTTGACCAGGGCCAGGGGTTTGAACCTGCCACCCTCAGTATGTAGGGCCGGCGCCCTACTCACTGAGCCACAGGCACCGCCCTATTTTTTTTTTTGTGAGACAAAGTCTCACTATGTCACCCTCGGTAGAAGAGTACTGTGGCGTCACAGCTCACAGCAACCTCCCCTCCCGAGTAGCTGGGACCAGAGGTGCCCGCCACAACGCCTGGCTATTTTTTTTTTTTTTTTTTTGCAGCCCTCATTGTTGTTAGGCAGGACCCGGCAGGATTTGAACCCCCCCCCTTAGGTGTGCGTGGCGGGCGCCTTAGCCGGTTGAGCTATAGGCGCCGAGCCAGACTTTCTATTTTTAGATGGGGTCTTGCTTTTGCTCAGGCTGGTCTCAAACTTGTGAACTCAAGATATCCACCCACTTAGGCCTCCCAGAGTGCTAAGATTATAGGTGAGAGCCATCGCACCTGGCCAAGGCAAAGTTTCTTAAACGTAGGTATAATGTGGAATCTGAAACCATCTCAGCAAATTTGTCTGTCTTGTACTTAGAATGGCTTTTACTCATGTATGATTTCATAGCATGGTGCACTGGTCATGTGGAAAACAATGATTTACTGATTCTACAATATTTTTTAAAATACCACCCGTTTTTTTATTTATTTATTTTTTTTTTTTGAGACAGAGCCTCAAGCTGTCCCCCTGGATAGAGTGCCGTGGTAGAGTACAGCTCACAGCAACCTCCAACTCCTGGGCTCAAGCGAGTCTCCTGCCTCCGCCTCCCAAGTAGCTGGGACCACAGG
>NW_003859277.1:0-1077 GCF_000181295.1 Otolemur garnettii | reverse complement strand
TGAGCAATTAGAAATGGAGGGTAACTCCCCTGAAAATGTCATTGTGATGATACAGACTCAAATATGAGCTCCAATTACTTAAAAACATAAGCAAAGACATGGGACTACTTGAAGTGTATGCCTGTGTTATATAAACTCGTATAAATATTAACTGGAACTCATGAATGAAAGCATGGGAAAATTCCAATACAACTAAATAATCTCTTTAATTTCTCTTAAAAGCAAACTGAAATCTCTCTGTTCTGGCTAGATGCTGTCAGGTAATTCAGAAATTGGCAAAAAAATAACAAGAAGTACTCAGACAGGAAGTACTGCATAAGTAGCTCAGACAGAAAGTACTGTGTAAGTAGCTCAGATGGGGAGTATTGCATAAGTAGCTCAGACGGAAAGTACTGTGGAAGTAGTTCAAACAGGGAGTACTGAGTAAGTAGCTCAGACAGGGAGTACTGTGTAAGTAACTCAGACAGGGAGTACAAGTAGCTCATACAAGAAGTACTGTGAAAGTAGCTCAGATGGAAAGTACTGTATAAGTAGCTCAGATGGGAAGTACTATGTAAGCAGCTCAGATGGGGAGTACTGCATAAGTAGCTCAGATGGAAAGTACTGTGTAAGTAGTTAGGACAGGGAGTACTGCGTAAGTAGCTCAGATGGGCAGTACTGTGTAAGTAGCTCAGATGAAAAGTACTGTTAAGTAGCTCAGACAGGCATTACTTTGTAAGTAGCTCAGGTGGGGAGTACCGCATAAGTAGCTCAGATTGGCAGTACAAGTAGCTCAGACAGAAAGTACTATGTAAGTAGCTCAGACAGTAAGTACTGTGTAAGTAGCTGTGACGGGGAGGACTGTGTAAGCAGCTCAGATGAGGAGGACTGTGTAAATAGCTCAGATGGAAAGTACTGTGTACGTAGCTCAGAAAGGGAGTACTGTGTAAGGAGCTCAGACGGGGAGTACTGTGTAAGGAACTCAAAGTCTGAGAAGGCTTCGATTTGACATTTTGCTCTTTGATACATATTTTGTAGCTCTCAATTACTTATATATCTGAGTCAATTTCCCCTCTAAAGTCACAGTGATTATGCATA
>NW_003859276.1:0-1077 GCF_000181295.1 Otolemur garnettii | reverse complement strand
AGTCTTGGATAGTAACACAGATCATTTAATCCCTGTCACTGCATAGCCTCCACCAACTGAGGCTAAACCACTACATCTGATAACTGCCTTCCCTACAGTCTCCTCACAGCCATCATCACCCAAGCTGGCATCAATCCTGCTGAGCTGACCTCAGGAGAGGTTGATCCCACACCCACACACCCGAGAGACAGTTTAGGACTTAGATTTTTTTTTTTTGTATCATTCATTATTTTATACATAGGGGGAAAATATAACAAACCTTATAACTTATACCTTATACCTACAAACCTTATACCTACCATGTCAAATTCTGTCAAATCCTTATTTTGCTATATTTTAAAAGAAATAAAATGTTATAGATACAGTTAATAGCCTTCTGTGAACCTCTTCTTGTCCTCCCTCTGTCCCCAGAATTAAACACCTTCCTGAATGTGGTATTCATCATCCTTTGCATGTGTGACTATGTACTATGTATTCATTTTATATTCATAGACATGAATATATATGTTTGTGTTTCCTGGGGCTGCCATCGCAAGGTATCACAAATTTGGTGGCTTAAAACAACAGAAATTTATTCTCCCACAGTTTCCTGCCCCTTACTATAAATAATATTCCTCAACTGACTTGATTTTCTTTTACTTATCACTTTGAGAGAAATCTTTATCAGTGCTTTTAACTCTAGTTTGTTCATTTTCACAAAAGTATAATATTCCATTATAGGATCATACAACTACTCATCCATTGTTCTTTTATGGGTATTTTGTTGCTTCTGTGATTTTATTAGTATAAAAAGTACTGCAATAAACTTTGCATATTTGGCTTGTGCCCCTGTGTAAAAGTTCATCTACAGTGCAACATATGAGTGTAGTAACAGATTCGTAGGATTTGTGCATCTTCTGTCTTTAGAAGATACTGTCCAGTTGCTCTTCAAAAGTAGTAGCAACAAATTAAACAACCACCAGCTGTCTTCTAGTGTCCATAATGCTCAGTATCCTTGCTAGTATTTAATGTGATTTTTTTTCATTTTTTGCCTATACAGTTGGCACTTTCATTTGCATTTTTCTGATTACTAGTACA
>NW_003859275.1:0-1077 GCF_000181295.1 Otolemur garnettii | reverse complement strand
GACGAATTCGTACTGAAGAATGAAGAGGCATCTGTCAAATATTGCCAGGCTGAGCTTACACGTCTTTCAGAGTCGCTGATGGAAAGTGTTTCGAGGGGAACTTTCTCTGTTCCTGGAGGACACAAGCTCTACTTAGAAGTAAAGAAACAAGTTGAGCGGGACTATGAGCTAGTGCCCAGAAAAGGAGTTAAGGTGAGGAATAGGGTCCAGGAGGATGGATACCAGAGGATATAGTCAGTGGGTCTTTGTTGCCCCTTCTGGAGGTCTAAGACCACAGCACCATTTGTGGAATGAAGGCAGAACATAACGATACCTGGGAAGGGGGCTGCTGGAAGGGTCTTCATGTCTCCATATAGAACTCAGACCTCTTATTGTGGCTGGGGAAGGACAAAACACTGTGGGATCCTAAGGAGGATACAGCATTTCCATACTTAATTTTGTTGAACGTTACTTTCCTCATTAGAAGACAAGATCTTTGCAGCCTCACAGATCTTACTCCTTCGTTCCTCAGGCAAACGAGGTTCTCCAGATCTTCTTGCACCAGCAGGTGGTTACAGAGGAATCCATCCTGCAGGCAGACAAAGCCCTCAGCGCTGGAGAGAGGGCTGTAGTAGGTGAGGGGCAGGACTCAGCTTGCACAGGCTGGGGAGGTTCCTGCAGTGCACTCTGCTTAATCAGACAGTGGATATTCCTGATACCAGAAGCTTCATCCTGTTGGAGAACACATGCTCTGCTAAATCTTACAGACACAAGGAGAATTAGGGCTTCACATCTGGCCAGTCAGTTTCTTTTCTTTCCAGTCTGAAACACACTCTGCCTGACGTGCCTGATGGAGAATTCAGATATTCCTGATGGTCCACCTCTCTGGGTTTTTAAAAGTCATTTGTTCTCTGAGCTCAGGAGCGTAGAACTCAGGCAGGTAGAACTCAGGCCTGACTATAATTTTCTTCCCTCTGTAAAATCTTTGTAAAACAGCGGAACGGGCCATGAAGGAGGCAGCTGAGCAGGAAGTGTTGGTGCAAAGACAGAAACAGGAGGAGCTGGAGCAGAAGATGCAGGCTCAGGAGAGAAGCTTCC
>NW_003859274.1:0-1077 GCF_000181295.1 Otolemur garnettii | reverse complement strand
TGAGCAATTAGAAATGGAGGGTAACTCCCCTGAAAATGTCATTGTGATGATACAGACTCAAATATGAGCTCCAATTACTTAAAAACATAAGCAAAGACATGGGACTACTTGAAGTGTATGCCTGTGTTATATAAACTCGTATAAATATTAACTGGAACTCATGAATGAAAGCATGGGAAAATTCCAATACAACTAAATAATCTCTTTAATTTCTCTTAAAAGCAAACTGAAATCTCTCTGTTCTGGCTAGATGCTGTCAGGTAATTCAGAAATTGGCAAAAAAATAACAAGAAGTACTCAGACAGGAAGTACTGCATAAGTAGCTCAGACAGAAAGTACTGTGTAAGTAGCTCAGATGGGGAGTATTGCATAAGTAGCTCAGACGGAAAGTACTGTGGAAGTAGTTCAAACAGGGAGTACTGAGTAAGTAGCTCAGACAGGGAGTACTGTGTAAGTAACTCAGACAGGGAGTACAAGTAGCTCATACAAGAAGTACTGTGAAAGTAGCTCAGATGGAAAGTACTGTATAAGTAGCTCAGATGGGAAGTACTATGTAAGCAGCTCAGATGGGGAGTACTGCATAAGTAGCTCAGATGGAAAGTACTGTGTAAGTAGTTAGGACAGGGAGTACTGCGTAAGTAGCTCAGATGGGCAGTACTGTGTAAGTAGCTCAGATGAAAAGTACTGTTAAGTAGCTCAGACAGGCATTACTTTGTAAGTAGCTCAGGTGGGGAGTACCGCATAAGTAGCTCAGATTGGCAGTACAAGTAGCTCAGACAGAAAGTACTATGTAAGTAGCTCAGACAGTAAGTACTGTGTAAGTAGCTGTGACGGGGAGGACTGTGTAAGCAGCTCAGATGAGGAGGACTGTGTAAATAGCTCAGATGGAAAGTACTGTGTACGTAGCTCAGAAAGGGAGTACTGTGTAAGGAGCTCAGACGGGGAGTACTGTGTAAGGAACTCAAAGTCTGAGAAGGCTTCGATTTGACATTTTGCTCTTTGATACATATTTTGTAGCTCTCAATTACTTATATATCTGAGTCAATTTCCCCTCTAAAGTCACAGTGATTATGCATA
>NW_003859273.1:0-1077 GCF_000181295.1 Otolemur garnettii | reverse complement strand
CATGATCTTGGGTGAATAATCTAATTGTTTCAAGTCTTATTTTTTCCATCTATAAAATGGAGATAGTTAATGTAGAAGACCGACACATAGAGACAGAATCCAAGAATAATGATGATGATGAAGGTTAGATTTCCTTTCCTGCTTTCTGGAAAGTAGAGGACAGTCCCTGTGAGCACCCAACAGGCTAGTCATTTGTATAGAAGAATGGGCTGGGTGTGTCTAACACTTTTAACCTTCACAACCCATTTTCTACTGAGCTGGAGAAGAACAGACACACACTGCTCCCCGCATTGTGGACCACGCCAGTTACAGCCCCTCACATTTCTAGTACCTTAGATGATGGTTTACTTTGCAGATGCTTTAAGCATATACAGTAGAGGATGGAAAATGGAATCATGGTGGGATAAGGGTGACAATGAAGGGAATAATTGTTTAGTCTCTGACCTCCCAGTGTGACTCATGAAGTACACCCTACTGCCAATAAGCCCTGGCTGTGAACATGCGGCCATCAGGGAAGGAGGCGTTGAGAGTGGGCAATTCATCTAGTCCTCCCCAGGGCATTTCTTCAAATAGCAGCAGCAGCCTTTGCAATAGCTCAGGTGCAATTCTCCGTGCTGTCCCTTTGCAGTTTCTGGCAAATCCTTTGTCTGTAGCCCAGGTCCCCCTCATGGATCTGTTCTCTGCAGCATTTCCATCCAGGCATTGACGTCCTTTCATCATGGGGATCAGGAGAAGTCTTCCACTGAGGTGCACATGTGTCCAACACAATGTTCGCTGACCTCCACTGAGAGTCACTCTGCTGAGGACATTACATGCTCCCACATCTGCTCAGTAATCGCTTGAGGCTTGAGAAAGGGACTGTTAGCCTTCCCGTTTATAGATGAGGACCCTCAGGTACCACCAAGTTAAACAATTTGCCCAAGGTCACATGAAAAGATGTTTGTGATGATTTGGAATAAAATGAAGATTTGCCAGAATGTTGACAGCTAAAAATGGGAACAGGTTGTACTTGCCTGATTTTTCCCCAATAACCTGGAAAGATTTCCAGTCTATGGGATGGGAGTGTATAGCTACCAT
>NW_003859272.1:0-1077 GCF_000181295.1 Otolemur garnettii | reverse complement strand
AGGGCAGGAGGTGTCAACCCTCCAGTTCACCAATGGCCACAGAATACACACTGGGAACACACTTGTGTAAACAACCAAACCCTCATTTCATTCAGGGATACAGCTGGGTGCCCTCACCCTATGTCCTACTCTGCACTTTCCACGTGTGATTAACCTCTTGTCTGAAACTGTTGTATCCTTTGTCACATTCACCTCTACCTAAGGAGGAAGGGGAAGCAGCCTCAGATTCCAGAACTTGCAGCCATGATGCCTGGTCTTCAGAGCAGACACACTCATCTGCCATTGGCCAGCACGGAGTTATCTGTCCAGCCTGAGGAGAGACAGGCACTACCCACGGAATGAATTGAGGGGTTAATAAGTCACAACAGAAAACAATGGGCTCAACCTTAAACAAATGTCATTCTCCACACTGCATCCTCATCAAGGCCAGGCAGTGACACTGGTGAGAGAGCTGTGTCCTCCCCATAAACACACCCCTTGGGCAGGCTGTCATAAGAAATGAACTTATGGCTCGGCGCCTGTGGCTCAAGAGGCTAAGGCGCCAGCCACATACACCTAAGGTGGCGGGTTCGAATCCCCAGCCCGGGCCCGCCCAACAACAATGATGGCTGCAACCAAAAAATGGCCAGGCGTTGTGGCGGGCGCCTGTAGTCCCAGCTACTTGGGAGGTGGAGGCAAGTCAGGAGTTGGAGGTTACTGTGAGCTGTGATGCCATGGCACTCTGCCAGGGCGACAGCTTGAGGATCCGCCTCAAAAAAAAAAAAAAAAAAAAGAAACGAACTTATGTCAAATCCACCTGCTCTGGGATTCCCTCCATGGATCCTGCCACCAACTGTCCAGTGGACTGGTCCCAGGGATCAACACAGACCCTGCAACCCTGAGCACCTACGGAGCCAGGGGGCCTGGGAATCTGAGATGCTTGCACCCAGGAGGCTCACAGCCTATGGTTCTAATGGAAGAGCAAGCCCTTGCCTTTTGGAGATAATCTGGGCCACCAGGGATGTGAAGCAGCAGGTCACCAATGCAGAATCTCAGGAGCCAGGAATGATGGGCAACTTTTGGGTGCTCAGACACTCA
>NW_003859271.1:0-1077 GCF_000181295.1 Otolemur garnettii | reverse complement strand
TGAGCAATTAGAAATGGAGGGTAACTCCCCTGAAAATGTCATTGTGATGATACAGACTCAAATATGAGCTCCAATTACTTAAAAACATAAGCAAAGACATGGGACTACTTGAAGTGTATGCCTGTGTTATATAAACTCGTATAAATATTAACTGGAACTCATGAATGAAAGCATGGGAAAATTCCAATACAACTAAATAATCTCTTTAATTTCTCTTAAAAGCAAACTGAAATCTCTCTGTTCTGGCTAGATGCTGTCAGGTAATTCAGAAATTGGCAAAAAAATAACAAGAAGTACTCAGACAGGAAGTACTGCATAAGTAGCTCAGACAGAAAGTACTGTGTAAGTAGCTCAGATGGGGAGTATTGCATAAGTAGCTCAGACGGAAAGTACTGTGGAAGTAGTTCAAACAGGGAGTACTGAGTAAGTAGCTCAGACAGGGAGTACTGTGTAAGTAACTCAGACAGGGAGTACAAGTAGCTCATACAAGAAGTACTGTGAAAGTAGCTCAGATGGAAAGTACTGTATAAGTAGCTCAGATGGGAAGTACTATGTAAGCAGCTCAGATGGGGAGTACTGCATAAGTAGCTCAGATGGAAAGTACTGTGTAAGTAGTTAGGACAGGGAGTACTGCGTAAGTAGCTCAGATGGGCAGTACTGTGTAAGTAGCTCAGATGAAAAGTACTGTTAAGTAGCTCAGACAGGCATTACTTTGTAAGTAGCTCAGGTGGGGAGTACCGCATAAGTAGCTCAGATTGGCAGTACAAGTAGCTCAGACAGAAAGTACTATGTAAGTAGCTCAGACAGTAAGTACTGTGTAAGTAGCTGTGACGGGGAGGACTGTGTAAGCAGCTCAGATGAGGAGGACTGTGTAAATAGCTCAGATGGAAAGTACTGTGTACGTAGCTCAGAAAGGGAGTACTGTGTAAGGAGCTCAGACGGGGAGTACTGTGTAAGGAACTCAAAGTCTGAGAAGGCTTCGATTTGACATTTTGCTCTTTGATACATATTTTGTAGCTCTCAATTACTTATATATCTGAGTCAATTTCCCCTCTAAAGTCACAGTGATTATGCATA
>NW_003859270.1:0-1077 GCF_000181295.1 Otolemur garnettii | reverse complement strand
TTTTTTTTTTTTGATAAAATTACTTATTTTTCTGTAGGTGCATAAATTACCAGTAGCAGAACTGCTGAATCTAATGGTAGCTCTACTTTTAGTTCTTTGAGTAATCTCCGTACTATTTTCCACAGAGGTTATACTAGTTTACAGTCCTACCAGCAGTTTATAGGTGTTCCCTTCTCTCTGCATCCACACCAGTATTCATTGTTTTTGGACATTTTATTAAAAGCAATTTTAAATGGGTAAGGTGATATCTCCTTGTGGTTTTAATTTGCATTTCCCTGATAATTAGTGATGTTGAACATTTTTTCATGTGTTTATTGACTGTTTTTCTATATTCTTTTGAAAAGTTTCTGTTCACGTCCTTTGCCCACTTTTTAACAATAGGATTATGAGTTTTTTCTTGTTGATTTGCTTGAGATTTTGTAGGGTCTGTTTATTAGCCTTTATCAAATGCACAACTTACAAATATTTTCTCTCACTCTATAGATTGGCTATTTGCCCTGTTGATTATTTCTTTAGTTACGCAGAAGCTTTTTAATTTAATCAAGGGTATTTATTCACTTTGGTTATTGCTGTGACTGCCACTGGGATCTTTTTCATAAATTATTTGCCCAAGCAAAAGTCTAGAGGAGTTTTTTCCCACATTTTCTTCTAGAATTTTTATGACTTAATTCCTTACATTTAAGTCTTTTACCCATCTTGAATTAATTCTTATAAGTAGTGAATGATATGGATCCTGTTTTATTCTGCTGCATTTATTGAATAGGAATCCGTTTCCTCAAAGTATTTTGTTGTCTGCTTTGTCGAAGATCAGTTGGCTGCATGTGGGTGGTTTTATATTTAGGTTCTTTGTTCTGTTCCATTGGTCTATGTCTCTATTTTTGTGCCAATACCATGCTGTTTTGGTTGCTATGATTTTATAGTATACTATTTATACTCTGGTAATGTGATGCCTTCAGATTTATTCTTTTTGCTTAAGATTGTTTTGGCTATTCAGGTTCTTTTCTGGTTCCAAACAAAGCATAGAATTATTTTTTCTAGCTCTATGAAATATGACTCTAGCATTTTTATAGAGATTCC
>NW_003859269.1:0-1077 GCF_000181295.1 Otolemur garnettii | reverse complement strand
GACGAATTCGTACTGAAGAATGAAGAGGCATCTGTCAAATATTGCCAGGCTGAGCTTACACGTCTTTCAGAGTCGCTGATGGAAAGTGTTTCGAGGGGAACTTTCTCTGTTCCTGGAGGACACAAGCTCTACTTAGAAGTAAAGAAACAAGTTGAGCGGGACTATGAGCTAGTGCCCAGAAAAGGAGTTAAGGTGAGGAATAGGGTCCAGGAGGATGGATACCAGAGGATATAGTCAGTGGGTCTTTGTTGCCCCTTCTGGAGGTCTAAGACCACAGCACCATTTGTGGAATGAAGGCAGAACATAACGATACCTGGGAAGGGGGCTGCTGGAAGGGTCTTCATGTCTCCATATAGAACTCAGACCTCTTATTGTGGCTGGGGAAGGACAAAACACTGTGGGATCCTAAGGAGGATACAGCATTTCCATACTTAATTTTGTTGAACGTTACTTTCCTCATTAGAAGACAAGATCTTTGCAGCCTCACAGATCTTACTCCTTCGTTCCTCAGGCAAACGAGGTTCTCCAGATCTTCTTGCACCAGCAGGTGGTTACAGAGGAATCCATCCTGCAGGCAGACAAAGCCCTCAGCGCTGGAGAGAGGGCTGTAGTAGGTGAGGGGCAGGACTCAGCTTGCACAGGCTGGGGAGGTTCCTGCAGTGCACTCTGCTTAATCAGACAGTGGATATTCCTGATACCAGAAGCTTCATCCTGTTGGAGAACACATGCTCTGCTAAATCTTACAGACACAAGGAGAATTAGGGCTTCACATCTGGCCAGTCAGTTTCTTTTCTTTCCAGTCTGAAACACACTCTGCCTGACGTGCCTGATGGAGAATTCAGATATTCCTGATGGTCCACCTCTCTGGGTTTTTAAAAGTCATTTGTTCTCTGAGCTCAGGAGCGTAGAACTCAGGCAGGTAGAACTCAGGCCTGACTATAATTTTCTTCCCTCTGTAAAATCTTTGTAAAACAGCGGAACGGGCCATGAAGGAGGCAGCTGAGCAGGAAGTGTTGGTGCAAAGACAGAAACAGGAGGAGCTGGAGCAGAAGATGCAGGCTCAGGAGAGAAGCTTCC
>NW_003859268.1:0-1077 GCF_000181295.1 Otolemur garnettii | reverse complement strand
AGGTGTGGTCTCCAGATCAGCAGCATCCTGTTGGATACAAGTGTAAAGAGGGAAGTGTTTGAGCTCCAGTGGAGACTTACTAACTCTGAAACTACGGAGGTGAGGCATGTGAGGCATCTGTTTTAACAGGCCCTTCAGAGGATTCTCATACATGTTTGAGTTTGAGAACCATTGGCTTAGCGTGAACTACTACGAGGTAGACATTTTGTTACCGCTACCTGGGTGAAGAAACAGAAATTTGCTAGTCACGTTAGAAGCCCCTTTCCCAGCCACAACCCGGCGCTTCCTCTTCCAGAAAACCCATTATCTTGAGTTTTTCTGTAATTACTCCCTTGCCTCTTTACAGTTTTGTCACTGAATTGCACATCCCTAGACACAGTGGGTTAGTCTTTTCCATTGATTTAACTTTGTCCTTCAATCTACCCTTCCCCCGCTGTCCCTGTCTTTTTCATACGATGCACCTGTTGAAGAACTTGGACTGTTTGGCCCGCTGAAATTTCCCAGACTATGGATTTTGCTGATTGTGTCCCTCAACACAATAACATGTTCCTCTGAAATTCCTGAGTTTGGGCAGCCAGATATAGGCGCTTCATCAGACCCCAAACCCAGTCTTTTTGCTAAGACTATAAGCGCACTGTGGTTTTTCATCAGAAGGTAAGTGATGTCTAGGTTTCACTGTTATTGTGGGTGTTAGCAGCCGCAGGTGCTCAGTACCTAGATCTACTGGGAGATGCATAAATGATGATACTTCTGTCATTCTCATTCATTAGCTGAAAAAACGTATATGGAATAAATTAAATTACTATATAGCTACCCTGTGACAGATTTCATATATGAAAAGTTGGTCAAATGTCCATTTTTCCTTTTATTTTCCTGGATTTCAAGATACTGAATTGTTTTCCTGCCATGTTCAGAAAGGGACCAATTAAAAAAATATCACGAGGGCCGTGCCTGTGGCTCAAAGGAGTAGGGCACCGGCCTTATATGCTGGAGGTGGTGGGTTCAAACCCAGCCCCGGCCAAAAACTGCCAAAAAAGAAAAAATCATGAAATCCTAGGTTTAAGCATCAAACCATGC
>NW_003859267.1:0-1078 GCF_000181295.1 Otolemur garnettii | reverse complement strand
GCAACTGTCAGGATTAACCCTTTCCCCCACCCTCCGGTTGCTAACTTATCCCAGTGCTCTATAACTCACTGATTAATATTTCTAGAATGAAATCTAGAATTTAATTGTCAGACCCATATGACAACAGGCCATCCCAGAAAGAGTTCTAAAATTGCTGTGAAGGGTGGACTAGGCACTGGCATCCGTGCACAGCTTCCAAGGGGAGGACTTCAAAGGCGGCCATGGTGACACTTAACAATCCAGTGTGCAGCACTTTTTCTAGGATGAGTTCACAAATTGACCCCGTATATCTAAATATATAATATTATTATGTGTGTGTATATATATACACACACACACAGTAGAACCTCTGTAAGGTGACCACCCCTGGGAGGTGCTAACATAAGGAACTAGGTCTATTCTACTGATACATACATGTGGCGCACACCTGGTCTATGAAAATTAGATCAACTTAAGGAGGTGGTCAGCTATGGTGGTTCCCTTGTATATAATATACATGTGCACCAAGTAGGTAAAATTGGCCTTTTTGATAAACAATTTCAGAACCTTAAATGTCACTAGGGGAGACCCAGACCCAGCCGCCCCATGCACGGGGTGCTGGGCCAGTACTGTGCGGCAGTGTCCCAGGTCCTCCCCATGGAGGAATGCAACAAGGACAAAGAGACTCCAGAGCTGTGGCCCCAGAGGCTGTGCTATTCTTCCTGCCTCTGCCCCCTTCTGAGGACATGCTGGGCTGGTGAATTAATTATATATGTCTCAATCTCAGGGGAGGGTATGGTTACCTAACACATGAGGGAAATCCTAGAAGCTCTTGTGTGGATACAAACTGATTAAGTGACTATGCAACAGTGTTATCTGTGTTCCTTTCTAAAAGCCACAGGTGTCAAATGAAGGGACGCGTATGTAAATTTGTCCTGAGATACTTCTCAGTAGACTAGGCCAAACACTGACTTTGTTTTAAAGACACATTTTTAAAACTTTAGTGAGCTTTTCTAAGATAAAGGAGACAGGTATTTGCAAATGACTAGAAATTCTCCAAGTGACTGTCCCAGGCATCTGAGTGCCTCTTCAAATAAGC
>NW_003859266.1:0-1078 GCF_000181295.1 Otolemur garnettii | reverse complement strand
GGCATCATAACAAAAACTTCTTTTCTTTAACCAATTACAAACCAAAGAATCTTTAAATCCATCTATAACCTGTAATTCCCAAGATGCCATGCACTTTCAGGCCTAACCAACGTACGAGTATGCAAGTGTGCCTTCCACGTATTGATTTATGACTCCGCCTACAATTCCTGCCTCCCTGAAATGTATAAAACCAGCTGCAACCCCACCAGTGCGAGGCCATTTGCTCAAGGCTTCTTGGGTGTGGCTCTCCCGGCTATGGTTGCACATACTCAGCTCACAATACACCTCTTTAAGCTACTGTACAGAGTTTCGGTTCCTTTCCCTTGACACTAGAATTGAAAGTTTCTCACTAAAAACAGGTACCCAGTAGAATTGAATCAAGGTTTGCCAGTGGCCCCCCAAATAATATGACCATTATAGTCCAGAAGTAGTAATTTAGATGCCAGCCAAAACTATTTTAAAATGGAATGTAAAGCCTTCTTACTCATGACTCAGCTCATGTAATTATTACAAGAAAGTAAATGGGTAAATACACAAAGAGCCACAGTGATCTAGGCACTGCAGGTAGCACTACAATAGTGCTCCGTGGTCCTAAAGGAAATAGTGGATGAACATAAATATTTCCTTTTAAAAAAAAAAAAAAAACAGGGTCTCATCATGTTGCCTTTGGCAGAGTGCCATGGTGTCACAGCTCACAGCAACCTCCAACTCCTGGGCTTAAGCAATTCTCTTGTCACGTAGCTGGGACTACAGGCACCTGCCAAATATCCTGCCGGATATTTTTTGGTTGTAGTTGTGATTGTTGTTTGGCATGGATTCAAACCTGCTAGCTCTGGTGTATGTGGCTGGCGCCTTAGCCACTTGAGCTACAGGCGCTGAGCCAGCCTTCCTTATCTTAACTTAAAATATTTTAAGGCTTTAGACAAAGCTTCATTTCTTTTTTATTCTTTGAGACAGGGTCTTGTTCTGTTGCCTGGGCTCTAGTACAGTGGCATCATAACAAAAACTTCTTTTCTTTAACCAATTACAAACCAAAGAATCTTTAAATCCATCTATAACCTGTAATTCCCAAGATGCC
>NW_003859265.1:0-1078 GCF_000181295.1 Otolemur garnettii | reverse complement strand
GCCCGCCAAACAATGCCAGCTGCAACCAAAAAATAGCCGGGCATTGTGGCAGGTGCCTGTGGTCCCAGCTACTTGGGAGGCTGAGGCAGGAGACTTGCTTGAGCCCAGGAGTTGGAGGTGACTGTGAGCTGTGATGCCACGGCACTCTACCCAGGGGGATAGCTTGAGGCTCTGTCTCAAAAAATAAAAGAAAAAAAAGAAAAACGTGAGGCCCAACATCATCGCTTGTGTCACCTTCTCAGAGAAGTCTCTACCACCTCATCTGAAATAGCTTCCACCCCGAGTCCATCACGGTCTCACTGGGTTCTTTTTCTTCATAGCACTCACCGCTGTTCAAAGTTAACATTCAAAAAGGTAAAATCATGACTTTCATTGTTATAAAGTACATATCTGTGAAAAGATTTTATTTAACTTTTGAATTAATAAGGGAACCAGCAAGACGTTACTAGTGATTTAAAGGAGAATCCAAAGACAAATTTATATTTAGATAGTCAGGAAGGCTGAAAGAAAACTGCTAACAAATGCAAAACAAACCAACGTCCACGGGACATAGCATGTAACATTTGGGAGTATCTCTTCTATCGGATTTCCACTGGACAAAGTTATTTGCATCTCTCTAGGCAAGAACTGTTTGCATTCTTATCAGGTTTATACAAATTACTGAGTTGCAAAATAGCTCAAAATCAAAGAAAGGCACAGAAAGAATCCTATAGAATCACACAACCTGGAAAAGGTCCTCTAAATAACATCCAGCATTCCAAAGGACATCCAGGTTGGTTGGTTGGTTTTTTCCTATTTCGAAGTCCCTTACAATTTTTCCTGACACCACTATTTTTTTGGATTTTTTTCTTTTTTGAGACCGAACCTCAAGCTATTGCCCTGGGTGAAGTGCTATGGCATCACAGCTCACAGCAACCTCCAACTCCTGGGCTCAAACAATTTCCTGCCTCTGCCTCCCAAGTAGCTGGGACTACAGGCGTCCGCCAAAATGCCTGGCTATTTTTTGGTTGCAGCCGTCATTGTTGTTTGGCAGGCCCGGGCTGGATTCAAACCCACCAGCTCAGGTGTATGTGGCTGG
>NW_003859264.1:0-1078 GCF_000181295.1 Otolemur garnettii | reverse complement strand
TTTTAAGATGAAGTCTAAAATTCTATCAGTGGCCTCCAGGTACAGTTCTCCCCTGTCTTATACCCCCATCTGACAGCTCTTTCTTACATACTATTAGTAGCAGGCAGAAATAAAGTGAAATGTGGGTCTAACACTACATCCTGTTACGAGTATTAACCACTGTGCTATTTTTCCTTCTTATATTAGGAATGAGTTTACGTTATCTCTTTTGAGTGGGTTCATATATGAATGCTCTGATTTTTTGAACCCTTGTCTTTAGAGATGAGTTTTAAACTACAATGTTCCATGAAAGAAAAGGAGATTAACATGAACCTCTATGCACAGTAGGATGGAGAAATAGAGGAAGAATAGGCAAAATATAATCAAAGTCTTTAGCTTAATTCTGATGTCTTAGAATTAGGATTTGTATCCTTCTCAAAGCTAATTCTAGAACATGCATTCATCAGACTTGCAAAGCCATATCAATCTGTAGAGGACCATATCGACTGATTATGGATAGAAATGAATAAAATTCTAAACGACACCAGCTTTATGTTGAATTTCCAACTGCTTCATTTTGGGGAGTTTTGAACTGACTGCTTCATGGGAATCAGAGGGATATAATACATTCAGAATGTGGATGCTTCCCCATACTACTAAAAACAATCCACAGCCACAAATCACTTCTATCATCTCAGTACTAATGGTAAGACCTACAAAATAAGGGACCAAAGGAAACCTTCCATATGTTGATGCTGTGAGATTTCAGCATATCATTGACTGAGTTGACCTTACAAGCCTGAGCCTGAAAATTATTAAATTGATAATTATTTATCTCCTTTGTTTTTGGATGATGATGATAATGCTGATTTTATATACAGCTCTTAGACCACCTAGTTTTCATAGGGTGCCAAGAAATGAGTTCAGTATTTGGCCCCAAAACATTATTCCATCTTGAATTTTATAGGCATAGCAAAGACAGTTAGCAGCCCAGTGTGGGGCGGTGAAAGAAACAGTATGGCATTCCCTTTGGCTGCTTGAAAAACTCATTGCCTTATCCCTTGTCAGCACTACTGAGATTTAGCACTGCTAGGAAACA
>NW_003859263.1:0-1078 GCF_000181295.1 Otolemur garnettii | reverse complement strand
CCAGCCACATACACCTGAGCTGGTGGGTTTGAATCCAGCCCGGGCCTGCCAAACAACAATGACGGCTGCAACCAAAAAATAGCCAGGCATTTTGGCGGACGCCTGTAGTCCCAGCTACTTGGGAGGCAGAGGCAGGAAATTGTTTGAGCCCAGGAGTTGGAGGTTGCTGTGAGCTGTGATGCCATAGCACTTCACCCAGGGCAATAGCTTGAGGTTCGGTCTCAAAAAAGAAAAAAATCCAAAAAAATAGTGGTGTCAGGAAAAATTGTAAGGGACTTCGAAATAGGAAAAAACCAACCAACCAACCTGGATGTCCTTTGGAATGCTGGATGTTATTTAGAGGACCTTTTCCAGGTTGTGTGATTCTATAGGATTCTTTCTGTGCCTTTCTTTGATTTTGAGCTATTTTGCAACTCAGTAATTTGTATAAACCTGATAAGAATGCAAACAGTTCTTGCCTAGAGAGATGCAAATAACTTTGTCCAGTGGAAATCCGATAGAAGAGATACTCCCAAATGTTACATGCTATGTCCCGTGGACGTTGGTTTGTTTTGCATTTGTTAGCAGTTTTCTTTCAGCCTTCCTGACTATCTAAATATAAATTTGTCTTTGGATTCTCCTTTAAATCACTAGTAACGTCTTGCTGGTTCCCTTATTAATTCAAAAGTTAAATAAAATCTTTTCACAGATATGTACTTTATAACAATGAAAGTCATGATTTTACCTTTTTGAATGTTAACTTTGAACAGCGGTGAGTGCTATGAAGAAAAAGAACCCAGTGAGACCGTGATGGACTCGGGGTGGAAGCTATTTCAGATGAGGTGGTAGAGACTTCTCTGAGAAGGTGACACAAGCGATGATGTTGGGCCTCACGTTTTTCTTTTTTTTCTTTTATTTTTTGAGACAGAGCCTCAAGCTATCCCCCTGGGTAGAGTGCCGTGGCATCACAGCTCACAGTCACCTCCAACTCCTGGGCTCAAGCAAGTCTCCTGCCTCAGCCTCCCAAGTAGCTGGGACCACAGGCACCTGCCACAATGCCCGGCTATTTTTTGGTTGCAGCTGGCATTGTTTGGCGGGC
>NW_003859262.1:0-1078 GCF_000181295.1 Otolemur garnettii | reverse complement strand
TCTGAAGTCACATAGCAAATAAGTGGCAGAGTTCGGATTTGACTCTAGGTCAGTCTAGGTCTAGAAGTGGTGTTCCTCTCCACTGTCTGTGCTGCGAGCTGATGATATCAAATATTAATGGGGAAAGTATTTGACATTTCAAAGAACAGGCTGAAATCAGATCTTATAGCACTGTAGTTGGTCTCACCTGGCTGAGCTTTGAAAAACAAGCCTTAACCATATGGAACATGGGTTTACATACCAATGTAAATTGAATTATTCCCCCTACTTTTACAGTGGCTACTGTTTGGAAAGAGACGTGCTAGGATGGTATATCCTATTGGTCGGGGGATTATGAAGCCCAACACGTATTCCTGGTAAGTGAGTTCACTGAATTGTGTCCACTTGAGCAGGTGGCCCCAAAGGTGCACTCTGGGTATGGGTGAGCCAGTGGTGTTGCTGTCAGAGAGGCCTCCTGCCCTGCAGAGCCTGGTGGAGCTGAGGGGCCACAGTGTGGTTTTCTGGACATCAGGCATCCCCCGTGAGCCATGCACAGGGTGTGCTAGGGGCTCCTCCTCACCACGTTACACTCCCGAGTTCCCTCTTTTGATTCTCATTTCAAAGGTTTTCGCTCCCTTTTCTCTCTGCTCCTCTCTAGGCACACCTCTCGCTGCTGCTCTGCCTTGCTGTCACCCTTTTGCTCCCAAGTAGCTGGGGTCACTTGGGTGACCTTCTCTCTTTCAGCCTCATCAGGTCCCTTCTACCCACAGACGTCTCTCCCTCTTTTTCTATTTCAGCTCCCTTCTTCTCTTTGCTTCAGACTCTTTGTCAGAAAAGGGCAGCTGTTTGTGTGAGTTATGCTTGGCCACAGGAGGATGGGGTATAAGAATACAAAAATAAATAAGATGTGATCATTGTCTTTGAGGAACTATGCTGGTCAACCCTCACCATCATCCCTACGGGCCATTCTTATTTCCTGAGATTCCTCTCATCTCATTTATGTCTTCTTCTTTTTTTTTTTTTGAGACGGAGCCTCAAGCTATCCCCCTGGGTAGAGTGCCATGGCATCACGCTCACAGCAACCTCCAACTCCTGGGGT
>NW_003859261.1:0-1078 GCF_000181295.1 Otolemur garnettii | reverse complement strand
ACCCCAGGAGTTGGAGGTTGCTGTGAGCGTGATGCCATGGCACTCTACCCAGGGGGATAGCTTGAGGCTCCGTCTCAAAAAAAAAAAAAGAAGAAGACATAAATGAGATGAGAGGAATCTCAGGAAATAAGAATGGCCCGTAGGGATGATGGTGAGGGTTGACCAGCATAGTTCCTCAAAGACAATGATCACATCTTATTTATTTTTGTATTCTTATACCCCATCCTCCTGTGGCCAAGCATAACTCACACAAACAGCTGCCCTTTTCTGACAAAGAGTCTGAAGCAAAGAGAAGAAGGGAGCTGAAATAGAAAAAGAGGGAGAGACGTCTGTGGGTAGAAGGGACCTGATGAGGCTGAAAGAGAGAAGGTCACCCAAGTGACCCCAGCTACTTGGGAGCAAAAGGGTGACAGCAAGGCAGAGCAGCAGCGAGAGGTGTGCCTAGAGAGGAGCAGAGAGAAAAGGGAGCGAAAACCTTTGAAATGAGAATCAAAAGAGGGAACTCGGGAGTGTAACGTGGTGAGGAGGAGCCCCTAGCACACCCTGTGCATGGCTCACGGGGGATGCCTGATGTCCAGAAAACCACACTGTGGCCCCTCAGCTCCACCAGGCTCTGCAGGGCAGGAGGCCTCTCTGACAGCAACACCACTGGCTCACCCATACCCAGAGTGCACCTTTGGGGCCACCTGCTCAAGTGGACACAATTCAGTGAACTCACTTACCAGGAATACGTGTTGGGCTTCATAATCCCCCGACCAATAGGATATACCATCCTAGCACGTCTCTTTCCAAACAGTAGCCACTGTAAAAGTAGGGGGAATAATTCAATTTACATTGGTATGTAAACCCATGTTCCATATGGTTAAGGCTTGTTTTTCAAAGCTCAGCCAGGTGAGACCAACTACAGTGCTATAAGATCTGATTTCAGCCTGTTCTTTGAAATGTCAAATACTTTCCCCATTAATATTTGATATCATCAGCTCGCAGCACAGACAGTGGAGAGGAACACCACTTCTAGACCTAGACTGACCTAGAGTCAAATCCGAACTCTGCCACTTATTTGCTATGTGACTTCAGA
>NW_003859260.1:0-1079 GCF_000181295.1 Otolemur garnettii | reverse complement strand
GACCACGGAGAATGCGACTGAGAGGAGCCTCCGGGGCTTGGAGGAGGATAAGGCTGAGTTTAAGCTGGAAACTAAAAGACTAGATTGTCGGGGGGTCCAACTTGCCGGGTTCCTCTCCACTTCTTCTAGTTTTGCTCCATGGACAGATCAACAAGCCTGGACAGCGAGGAGCTCAAGGTACGTGACGCTCCGGGCGGGCGCCGTCCCTCTGTCCTCGGCTCTGCCGCTGTCCCCTCTGCGCCCCGCGGCCTCTGGGGAGTCGGTGGCCCCGGGGCGGGTGCACCGGGCGCAGCGCCCCTGCTGGGCCGGGGACGCGCAGGCGGCTTCCCGGAGCCCCCGGGCCGCGCTCGCCCTGCCCGCTGCGCCCGACAGCGGCCCCGTGTCCCCTCCTCGCGGCGCCAGCAGCGCCCGGGGACCGACCCGGCGCCCGGGGAAGCCGCAGCGCGGTCTCCGGCCGCTGTCGCCGCTTTCCCAGGGAAGTTGTCCCGGCTGCGCGGCCACTTTGCCTGGTCTCCCTGCTCCAAACCCGCCTCTGCCCCCGCCCGGCGCGGGGACAGCGCATTTCCGCTCTCCCATTCGCGTGACAGAAGCATCTGCAGGAACGGCTGGTTTTATCCCAGAAGTTCGGGCACCCGTTTCCTCCCTTGCCCGCCGACCTGGGGGCCCCACAGTGGCCCTGCCCCAGGCGCGTACTGGGGTCCTGCCGGGGTTGGGGTGGCAGCGGGGGCTGGAGGGGTCTCCTGGTCCCCCTGGGGTGCAGGCGGCGCGGCGATGTGCCTGCCCCGCCCCCAGCAGGAGGGAGGGTGGCGGGAGGCAGGGGCCGGGCTGGCTGGGGGCTGCACCGGAGCGGCCACCCCCATGCCCCCCTCCCCCGCTGCCCGCCGGGTCCCCTCGCCGCGCCCCCTCCCTCTCGGGGTCCCCTTCTTGGCATGAGGGGCCGCCTGGCAGAAGCACGTAGACTGACAATTTGCCCCGCTGCCTGCAGTGTCTGTTTAAAAAATAAGAGAAAAATCTGCAAACCACAAAATAATTTAAATGTCCCGCTCACTGTAAACGAAAAAGCGGGAAAGGGGCGACAC
>NW_003859259.1:0-1079 GCF_000181295.1 Otolemur garnettii | reverse complement strand
TTTTTTTTTTTTTAAAGAAACAAGGTTTCACTTTCTAGCTCAGGCTGGACTGCCCTGACCTGATTATATCTCACTGCAGCCTCAAACTCCTGGGCTCAATTGATGCTCTTCACTCTTGTCTATGCCTCTGGAGTAGCTGGGACTACAGGCATGTGCCACCATGCATGGCAAAATATATATATTTTTAATTTTTAGAAGCAAAGTCTCACATCAAACTTATGACCTCAAACAGTCCTTCTTTCTTAGCCTCTCAAGTTGCTGGGATTACAGACATGAGCCCCTGTAGTTGGCCCAAGAATTTCCCAGGACGTTGATTTTCCATAGTCTAAACTTATGTGTGTGTGTGCGCGCACGCAAATGCACATGCCTTTAATTTATCCTATCTGGAGTTTATTGAGCCTCTTGATTCTATAAATATGTTTTTCTCCAGATCTAGGAATATTCACTATTCATTCAACTATTTGTGCAAACATTTTATTTGCTCAATTATATTGCTTCTCTTCTTTTGACCTTTCAATTACCCATATGTATGAACATGAATGAATACAATGTTCAAATGTGGATTTGGAGTTCAGGAAAATAGGGAGAGTATTAAATCAACTTTTTTCCCAGGCAAGAAACTGCCTGGACTTGCAGTGGTATTGCTCTGTGGAAGGAGTCCCAGTCCTCAGTCATTCTCTCCTCTCTGGTGAAACAAAAGGTCCTCTGTTCACTACGCTCCTCAAGATGCTCTCATGAGGGGGGAGGATAGGATTCCTGTCCTCTTTGGGAGAGGTTTGTACCTGAAATTCATTTCTTTGGAGTCCCAGGTTACCTCAGCAGGGGTGACGTGAACCTATCAATCCTATCTCTCAGCTCAGCTCTCCATCTTCTGCTTTTTGGGGCTGGTTCTGTCCATTATTTCTCCCTCTGGAGGGGAGCCTCTGCTGAAAGCTGGTTTCAGTCGGCCATCTTGCCTCTTCCCTCTCACAAAATTTGTTTATTAAAGATCCTTATAGTTTATTATACAGTACACAGTTGATTGTGCAAATACATTTTATCAGAAGTAGTTCATTTGTAAATAAAATGTGCATCAACTT
>NW_003859258.1:0-1079 GCF_000181295.1 Otolemur garnettii | reverse complement strand
TGATGATTCAGACCTGGTATCCCAGCATTCTGGGAGGCTAAGGAGGGTGGATTACTGGGCTCACCAATTTGAAACCAGCCTGAGAAAAAGTGAGACTGTGCCTCTACTAAAATTACACAAACTGAGAACAAAGCATCACCTGAGTCCAAGTTGGAGGTTGCCGTGAGCCATGGATCCGCAGCACCCACCCATGGCTAAAGCTGGTGACTGTCCAAACAACAAACCCACCAACCAACCAACAAACAAATCAACAAGAATTTGGCAGCTACCAATGTGTAGGCATACAGCACCTGATGCTCAGACATGGCAGTTTAGCTTCACGTGCTCCCCATGGAAAATGACTCTGAGATGGAGTTATTTTCTGTGAGGTCCTGCCTGCAGCCTGCAGAAATGCAGAGATACTCTCTCAAAAGAATACTGGAGAGCCAGACCTGGGTTACAGCTGGAAGCAAGCTTGAACACCTGTTTGAGGCATTCAGCTGCTGTTCTCTGCTCCTGTCCCATCATTAACATTATAATTACTGGTTTCCTTTTAGAGAGAATTGGCAAGTGAGAGCAGACTACCTGGCTCCCTTGTGTTTGAACCCCAAAGAGAATCAATTGTATATGTGTTTAACAGCCATCGTACTGAATTGGGATCTTAATGGCAGTTTCTTGATCTTACTTCACTTCTTTTTACCTGTATTGAATTCTTACTGAATGTTTGAGAGTATATAAGATAATCAGTAAAGTTGGGCAGGGTTGCTGTGCCAGAGAGAGCCTCGACCTCTCTTTTGCCTTTCATTCTGTCCACTGTTTCTTTTCCCTGGGTCACCTATCAGAAGGCTCCAGGTAACACACCAATGCAATATGTCTGTGCTAATGAACTGACTGTATGAAATGAATATTAAAGTGTATTATGGATTGAGGCTGGATACAGGAGCTAATACCTGTAATCCCAGTGTCTTGGGGAGGCCAAGGTGGGAGGGTCATTTGAGGCCAAAGCATTCAAGGCTAGCCTGGGCAACATCTTAAGACCTCACCTCTACAAATAATGTTTGGAAACCATGATCCAAGTGCTAGAACACACCCAGATGCTT
>NW_003859257.1:0-1079 GCF_000181295.1 Otolemur garnettii | reverse complement strand
ACCATCCTCCCCCTTCCCCAGTGCATAGAAAAATTGTCTTGCATGAAGCCAGTCCCTGGTGCCAAAAAAGTTGGGGACCCCTGCACTAAGCGATATGACTAAATTATGGACAGGATTGACTGAAGATTCAAAACAGTAACGCAGAGAATCTTGTATCTGATCAGTGAAAAAATAAGGAAGACTGGAACCCTGGCAGTCCCAGCAGGGAAGGAGAGGAGAGGATGGATTTGGGAGATAGTTAGGAGGAAGAATCAATGACATTTAGTAACTTCTTAGTTATTAATTAGGAGAATGGAGCAACTGGGGTGACTTCTTAACTGAGTCCTTCCTTAAAAGTGTGCCAAGACTTTCACATTTAATGTGAAAACTCCATGGCATTCATGGGCCCCCTAAAATCTGCCCACATCTTCCTGAAGTACTTCTTTGGAACTCAAGGACAGAGTAGAATCTGGTTTGAAAATTATTGGCCTACAGAGTAAAATGCACAGTCTTAGTCTGGATTCAAAGCCCTCTCTGATAGCCAGTGGCGGGTGCCTGTAGTCCCAGCTACTTGGGAGGCTGAGGGAAGAGAATCTCTTAAGCCCAAGAGTTTGAGGTTGCTGTGAGCTGTGACGCCATAGCACTCTACTGAGGGCAACATAGCGAGACTCTGTCTCAAAAAAAAAAGAAAAAAGAAAAGAAACAAAGCCCTCTATGAACTGTTCCCTGCCCATTTAATTGCTTGCCTTATCTTTCTTATCCAAAGCTCTAGCCACATCGAGCTTCTTGCAGTTCCTTGGACACACCCTACACTGAAAGCAGGCCACTAACCCTTTACCTCCACTCTGGTCTTTGCCTGGAACTCCCCGAGTTCTTTGTACTCCTTCCTCGTCACAATCTGCCTAACAAATACCTCCACACCTCTCCACGCTCACCTCCCCTACGAAGACTTTCTCAACCGCTCACTGCATTTGACCACTTGTCTTTAATAATGCTGTGTACTTTTTTTTTTTTATGTTGTTCGAGCCCAGGAGTTCATGCAGCTCCCTGAGGAGATGGGCACAGGGCAAAACACCTTCTCTTAAAAGACGGGAGATGGC
>NW_003859256.1:0-1079 GCF_000181295.1 Otolemur garnettii | reverse complement strand
GTTGTTTGGCGGGCCCGGGCTGGGGATTCGAACCCGCCACCTTAGGTGTATGTGGCTGGCGCCTTAGCCGCTTGAGCCACAGGCGCCGAGCCGGTAACATATTTTTTAATGTAACAAACAGATTTCTTTTAGCAGCAATAGCAAGATTAAAGTGAAATATGCTGCCTGCAAAACATTTCCCCCTTTATAGATGTCAACATTTTTTGCATAAGTCTTAAAGAAAGAACACAAGTTGAGTATTCCTCATCTGAAATGCTTAGACTAGAAGTGTTTTTGGATTACACATTTTTTTGAATGTTGGAGTATTTGCATTATACAGTTGAGCATCTCTAATCTGAACTATTCCAGTGAGCCTTCCTTTGAGTGTCACATGAGTGTTTAAAAAGTTTCAGGTTTTGGATTTTCAGATTAGGGATATCAACCTATTATGTGCTAGAGTGAAATCCAACGATTGCATAGACCTTAACAGATGTAACAGTTTAAAGTATATGTTTATCTGCATTTTTGAAAAGAAACAACAATGTATTATTACATATTCCAAAAGATTATGTTATATTTCTTCTCCATAAATGTGTATTATGACTCATGGGCTTGCCTGGCACTGAGCTAGCTGGTATTGAAAATCGAACAGCTTCAGATGCTGGTGTGATTCTAAGGATGACTAATTTGTACTTGGCTTACTTCTCCTTAGAGTTTTGTAAGATGGGCCACCATCAGACGGTGTAAGGTCTGAGATGCTGGACTAGAATAATCATAATGATAATAACAATTAGTAATAAAAATAGCTACGAATTTTTGAGTACTTAGCATGTAGCAGTCAGTATTTTAAATTACCTCACACTGCTACATTAACTAATTTAATTTTCTTAACTTGTTAAGGTTAATACTATTGTTACCACTCTGATAACATTTTTAAAGCAAGTTGGACTTAAGTCAAAGGCTTAACAAATCAAAAAAATTAATTAGTTCTAGCTTATGATCACCCATACCATAATGTATTTTAGAATATATTTTGCAGCTCGGCGCCTGTGGCTCAAGCGGCTAAGGCGCCAGCCACATACACCTAAGGTGGTGGGTTC
>NW_003859255.1:0-1079 GCF_000181295.1 Otolemur garnettii | reverse complement strand
AGGCACTCAGCAGTACTCATGGAAAAAATTAATGGGTTTGAGAGGTTTTAAAATATATATATATATGTATGTGTGGGTGTTATATAAAACTGATGAATGTTTTGGAGACAAGTAAAATACCTAGAAAGAAATGTCTCTGGGGGTGGGATTAGAGGACATTTCATTTTTATTGTTGATAATCTAAAATGTATTTTTGGAGAGAAAAAAAAATGACAGGAAATTTCTACTATATTCCTCTGGTTCCAAGTAATATATTGAAAACAAAGATTCAATCATATTACATCATGGCTTAAAACCCTTCTGTGGCTCCTGCTGCTCTTGGACCGAAGCCACAATCCTGATGTGGCAGGGGGCCTGCCCCACCCGGTCCCACCTCCTTCCTTTCCTTGAGGCAGGAGTGACACAGAAAGAGCCCTGGTGGGGCGAAGAGCTCAGGCCTCCAGTCCTGGCCCTGCCACTCCTCCCCAGCCAGCCTGCGTGGAGTTCCTTTCTCTGTATCATTTCTGTGCTTGGCTGATTTCATGGCAAACAGTAATTCCTAATTTATGTTAGGACTTCTGCCGGCCTCTTCCTGTTCTGTATGAGACAGGATCTTTTCCAGGGCAAGATCATGCCTGATTCATTTCTGTGACCCAGCCCCTGACGATGGCTTGGTGTTTACTAAATGTTCTTGAAGGAACCTGAACTGCTCAACCAGGCACTTCACTATGAGCAATCCACTGCCCTTCTCTGGGTCTCAGTTTCCTCTTCTGTGAAATGGCACAGGTCTTGAGGGCAGGTGTCTAAGGTCCCTTCCATTCTAGGATTGATTTCTTCCTGACCCTATGCAGTGAGGTCACAGTGAAAAGAGGTGTGTAATATGCTGGGTTCAGTGGCAGCACTAAGGTAGGACCCCGGCTGTGATGGGCTGGAGTGTGCAGGGAGAGGGGGGGTGCAGACTGGGATGGGGGAGGCCTGGGAGCAGCAATGCTGAGGTGGGCGGGGACCCTGCTCTGATGGGTGGGGCTGCTACTGTGACTGGAGGGGCTACAGCATCTGTCCAGAGCTTCTGGTCCACTTCCCACTCCACCCACCTCCAC
>NW_003859254.1:0-1079 GCF_000181295.1 Otolemur garnettii | reverse complement strand
GAACCCACCACCTTAGGTGTATGTGGCTGGCGCCTTAGCCGCTTGAGCCACAGGCGCCGAGCTGCAAAATATATTCTAAAATACATTATGGTATGGGTGATCATAAGCTAGAACTAATTAATTTTTTTGATTTGTTAAGCCTTTGACTTAAGTCCAACTTGCTTTAAAAATGTTATCAGAGTGGTAACAATAGTATTAACCTTAACAAGTTAAGAAAATTAAATTAGTTAATGTAGCAGTGTGAGGTAATTTAAAATACTGACTGCTACATGCTAAGTACTCAAAAATTCGTAGCTATTTTTATTACTAATTGTTATTATCATTATGATTATTCTAGTCCAGCATCTCAGACCTTACACCGTCTGATGGTGGCCCATCTTACAAAACTCTAAGGAGAAGTAAGCCAAGTACAAATTAGTCATCCTTAGAATCACACCAGCATCTGAAGCTGTTCGATTTTCAATACCAGCTAGCTCAGTGCCAGGCAAGCCCATGAGTCATAATACACATTTATGGAGAAGAAATATAACATAATCTTTTGGAATATGTAATAATACATTGTTGTTTCTTTTCAAAAATGCAGATAAACATATACTTTAAACTGTTACATCTGTTAAGGTCTATGCAATCGTTGGATTTCACTCTAGCACATAATAGGTTGATATCCCTAATCTGAAAATCCAAAACCTGAAACTTTTTAAACACTCATGTGACACTCAAAGGAAGGCTCACTGGAATAGTTCAGATTAGAGATGCTCAACTGTATAATGCAAATACTCCAACATTCAAAAAAATGTGTAATCCAAAAACACTTCTAGTCTAAGCATTTCAGATGAGGAATACTCAACTTGTGTTCTTTCTTTAAGACTTATGCAAAAAATGTTGACATCTATAAAGGGGGAAATGTTTTGCAGGCAGCATATTTCACTTTAATCTTGCTATTGCTGCTAAAAGAAATCTGTTTGTTACATTAAAAAATATGTTACCGGCTCGGCGCCTGTGGCTCAAGCGGCTAAGGCGCCAGCCACATACACCTAAGGTGGCGGGTTCGAATCCCCAGCCCGGGCCCGCCAAACAAC
>NW_003859253.1:0-1080 GCF_000181295.1 Otolemur garnettii | reverse complement strand
CCTCCCAAGTAGCTGGGACCACAGGCGCCCACCACAACGCCCGGCTATTTTTTGGTTGCAGCCATCATTGTTGTTTGGCGGGCCCAGGCTGGATTCGAACCCGCCACCTTAGGTGTACGTGGCTGGCGTCTTAGCCGCTTGAGCCACAGGCGCTGAGCCTGGAATTTTGCTCTTCAATAGGTTCTTGGTCTCCGTGATTTGAAGAATGAATCTGTGGACCACAGATCAGTAGTAAGACAGGATTTATTTACAGAAAAGAATACAGAAGTGCCAGAGTTTGGAGAGAAAAGTGCACTCTCTCCCTCTCTGTTTGTCTCTGGCCCCCATGGTCGCATAGGGCCCTGGATAGTTACATTTAGCCGAGCTAGGTAGTTACATTTAGCGTGTCTGGGACATCAGTCTGTCTGGAACAGCATGTTACATTTAGCGTGTCTGGGACCTCTGTCTGTCTGGAACAACATGTTACATTTAGCATGTCTGGGACCTCTGTCAGTCTGGAACAACCTGTTACATTTAGCGTGTCTGGGACATCTGTCTGTCTGGAACAACCTGTTACATTTAGCGTGTCTGGGATATCAGTCTGTCTGGAACAACCTGTTACATTTAGCGTGCCTGGGACATCTGTCTGGGTTGCAAATTAATGGCTACAATCCCTTTTAGTCCCAGGCTTAGGAACTGGGGACCCCCTGCCCACCCTCCAGCCTGCTGGTTCTTCTGCTTGCTGGTACCACACCAACATTGCCAAGGTGGAGGTAGCCAGTCTGTGCCCCCCAGCTCCATGAGATGGCTGGGATGTCACTTGACCTGTATCAGTATCGTGGTACTTTTGCTGTTATTGATTATACTCTGTAATTACTTGTATTTTTCTAGAGTAAGAAAGCAGTGGTTGTAGAAATTTCATTGACTTTCAAAATTCATATAGAAAGCAAATGACATAATTTAGTCTCCTTTTTGAAAGAAGAAATTATTTTAATTATTAATTTTTTAATGGTAGCCATATTGTTGTCTCATCGTAACCTCCTAGTTAGGGAAATTTATTCAGTAATTATTATTTTTTAATTTTTATTTTATTTTTTTTTT
>NW_003859252.1:0-1080 GCF_000181295.1 Otolemur garnettii | reverse complement strand
GCCATCATTGTTGTTTGGCGGGTCTGGGCTGGGGATTCGAACCCACCACCTTAGGTGTACGTGGCTGGCGCCTTAGCCGGTTGAGCTATAGGCGCTGAGCCTTCTAATGCAGTTTTAACGGGACTGTGAAATTTGCATTTTTCAATGAATATACTCATATTCTTTTTTTTTTGCAGTTTTGGGCTGGGTTTCAACCTGCTACCTCTGGTTTATGGGGCAGATGCCCTTCTCCTTGAGCCATAGGGGCCGCCCAAATATACTCATATTCTAATGAATAAAAGCAAAGCCTTTTTTTTTTTTTTTTTTTTGAGACAAAGTCTCAAGCTTTTGTCCTAGGTAGGGTGCTGTGGCATTATACTCACAGCAACCTCCAACTCCTGGGCTTAAGCGATTCCCTTGCCTTAGCCTCCCAAGTAGATGGGACTACAGGCGTCTGCCACAGTGCCTGGCTTTTTTTTTTTTTTTTTTTTGACAGAGTCTCACTTTGTCACCCTCAGTACAGTGCCGTGCCGTCACAGTTCACAGCAACTTTCAGCTTAGGCGATTCCCTTGCCTCAGCCTCCTGAGTAGCTACGACTACATGTGCCCGCCACAATGCTTGGCTATTGTTGCAGCTTGGCCAGGGCCGGGTTTGAACCTGCCACCCTCGGTATATTGGGCTAGCGCCCTATTCACTGAGCCACAGGTGCCACCCTATTGTTGTAGTTGTCACTGTTGTTTGTTAGCTGGCCCGGGCTGGGTTCGAACCTGCCACCTTCTGTGTATGTAGTTGGTGTCCTGCTGATTGAGCTACAGGCATAGCCTTTTTTAGGTGGGGGGAGCAGAGTCTGATTTTGTTGCCTTCAGTAGGGTACTATGGCATCACAGCTCACAGCAACCTCCAGCTCTTGGGCTTAGGCAATTCTCTTGCCTCAGCTTCCCAAGTAGCTGGGACTATAGGTGCGTGCCACAACGCCTGGCTATTTTTTGTTGCGGTTTGGCCAGGGCCAGGTCAAACCCCGCCACCGTTGGTATATGGGGCCGTCGCCCTACTTAGCCACAGGGACTACCCTTTTCTTTCTTTCTTTTTTTTTTTTTTTT
>NW_003859251.1:0-1080 GCF_000181295.1 Otolemur garnettii | reverse complement strand
GTTCTTTTTTTTTTTTTTTTTTTGGTTGTAGTTCTCATTGTTGTTCGGCAGGCCTGGGCTGGGTTCAAACCCACCAGCTGGGGTATATGTGGCTGGCACCCTGGCCGCTGAGCTATATTCCTTGATTCTACATTCATGTCAACTTCCCTCAGTAGTTCCTAATTATTTCAATGTATTAGAATACTTATAATTTCCACTTTTGATGACACAAACCTGGAAATTGAGAGGACTCCACAGTTTTTTAAATACTTGAAAATGATAAAGCGAGAAGGCCATACTAAAGTGGCTATCTCTTCTCAATATTAACTCTGTTCTGTCAAAGAGAACTATGTTAAATATTCAAATATACATTCTAGGAGAAAACAAAACAGATTTGTTTTGAGAGCTTTAGGGTACATTTGGAGAAATTAAGGCTATTTTCTGACACAATCTATAAAAAAGAATAAATGACCTAGAAACTACCATTTATTCCCTTAAATAGAAATTGTTTTTTGTCTTAAGAGACAGTCTCACTTTATCATCCTCAGTAGAGGGCCGTGGCATCATACAGCTCACAGCAACCTCCAACTCCTGGGCTAAAGCGATTCTCTTGCCTCATCCTCCCAAGTAGCTGCGACTACAGGTGCCTGCCACAAAGCCTGGCTATTTTTTGGTTGCAGTTTTGGCCAGGGCCAGGTTTGAACCCACCACCCTTAGTATATGGGGCCTGTACCCTACTCACTGAGCCGTGGGCACCGGCCCTAAATAGAAATTCTTATTAAAGAGATCATAGCACTGTAAGTGCTTTTTAAAAATTACTGAAGGAGGATATGGTTTCCTAGAATATCATTTACATTAAAAAGTGAGTAAAGGGGCTCAGTGCCTGTGGCTCAAGTGGCTAAGGCGCCAGCCACATACACCTAAGGTCAAAGGTTCGAATCCAGCCCGGGCCTGCCAAACAACAATGATGGCTGCAACCAAAAAATAGCCGGGCGTTGAGGCAGGCGCCTGTGGTCCCAGCTACTTGGGAGGCTGAGGCAGGAGACTTGCTTGAGCCTAGGAGTTGGAGGTTGCTGTGAGCTGTGATGCCACAGCACTCTA
>NW_003859250.1:0-1080 GCF_000181295.1 Otolemur garnettii | reverse complement strand
CAGCCAGTATGGAAAGCTTGGGAACAGAAGAAACTTTGACCCTGAGGATCCCACCCCGTCAGTGTCTCTCCCAGATAAAACTACAACAATCCCAGGCAAGCTGAGACAGCTGGTCACTCTACCTGGGCCATCAGACATAATCTCTGTTGGGCCCAGCCTTGCTCTTTCTACAAGGAATTGGTTCCCTCTCTATCTGACTCCATGCCCTAGGTGGGTACCAACATTTTGTTCTCTGCCATGTTCTGCCCCAGAGACACATCACAGCCAAGACCGCCTGGGCACTGGCCAAGGCAAGGGCCGGCAGGGGCCAGCAGTGGACACTGTGCAGTGCTGAGGAGGGCTAACCTCAGCCTGCACAGCCCAGTCTCAGCCCTGCACAGCTGATCCCTGCACAGCCCAGCCCTGCACAGAGCTCACATGCAGCTCCAGGGCTCACTTAAAGGCCCATGGAGGCCTGGAAGGAGCTCTTGGACCCACCAGCTTGGGAAGTCTACCTCAAGCCATCTCACTGCCACTGTGTCCCGGGACTTCTTGGTGCCCTTGCGCTGGTGTCAAGAGCTCAGATTCCCCAGGAGAAGGGCTGTGGACACTTCCCAGATGCCTCTGGCCTTGGTGCACGGTGCGTTCCCCAGGAGTAGGGCTCAGGAAACCTATTCTGGGAGATGTGGTTTCTGGATCCTGCACTCTCTGTGGCTACGATGTGCTCCTGAGTCTGGAGGTGAAGTCAACTGTGCAAGGAATGAGGGACAGCAGAAAAAGGTGGCTCCAGGTCTCCCCACAGGGCTAGGCCTACTCACAGGCATTGCGGTTCCCATGGTCCTAATGTCACAAGCACAGGACACAGCTTGGCCCTCAGGCAGCTCATTTGCTCTCTCTTATTGGTGTTTTATAAACTCCTATCCCAGTGCCCATGACCGTGTGTGCCTATGTGTGTGTGAATGTGGATGTGAGTGTGTATACATGTGTGAGCGTGTGTGCATGTGTATGTGTGTGTGTGTATGAACGCTCATGCTTCATACAACACAAGAGTGACCTTCAAGCCTCAGAGCAGGAGAGAAGAGAGGTGGGAGTAGGAAGTGC
>NW_003859249.1:0-1080 GCF_000181295.1 Otolemur garnettii | reverse complement strand
AAAAAAAAAATAAAATAAAAATTAAAAAATAATAATTACTGAATAAATTTCCCTAACTAGGAGGTTACGATGAGACAACAATATGGCTACCATTAAAAAATTAATAATTAAAATAATTTCTTCTTTCAAAAAGGAGACTAAATTATGTCATTTGCTTTCTATATGAATTTTGAAAGTCAATGAAATTTCTACAACCACTGCTTTCTTACTCTAGAAAAATACAAGTAATTACAGAGTATAATCAATAACAGCAAAAGTACCACGATACTGATACAGGTCAAGTGACATCCCAGCCATCTCATGGAGCTGGGGGGCACAGACTGGCTACCTCCACCTTGGCAATGTTGGTGTGGTACCAGCAAGCAGAAGAACCAGCAGGCTGGAGGGTGGGCAGGGGGTCCCCAGTTCCTAAGCCTGGGACTAAAAGGGATTGTAGCCATTAATTTGCAACCCAGACAGATGTCCCAGGCACGCTAAATGTAACAGGTTGTTCCAGACAGACTGATATCCCAGACACGCTAAATGTAACAGGTTGTTCCAGACAGACAGATGTCCCAGACACGCTAAATGTAACAGGTTGTTCCAGACTGACAGAGGTCCCAGACATGCTAAATGTAACATGTTGTTCCAGACAGACAGAGGTCCCAGACACGCTAAATGTAACATGCTGTTCCAGACAGACTGATGTCCCAGACACGCTAAATGTAACTACCTAGCTCGGCTAAATGTAACTATCCAGGGCCCTATGCGACCATGGGGGCCAGAGACAAACAGAGAGGGAGAGAGTGCACTTTTCTCTCCAAACTCTGGCACTTCTGTATTCTTTTCTGTAAATAAATCCTGTCTTACTACTGATCTGTGGTCCACAGATTCATTCTTCAAATCACGGAGACCAAGAACCTATTGAAGAGCAAAATTCCAGGCTCAGCGCCTGTGGCTCAAGCGGCTAAGACGCCAGCCACGTACACCTAAGGTGGCGGGTTCGAATCCAGCCTGGGCCCGCCAAACAACAATGATGGCTGCAACCAAAAAATAGCCGGGCGTTGTGGTGGGCGCCTGTGGTCCCAGCTACTTGGGAGG
>NW_003859248.1:0-1080 GCF_000181295.1 Otolemur garnettii | reverse complement strand
CTGGCTAATACATCAGCCCCATTCCTGTCTTCTCTGATATACAGAAGAACTCCCCAGTTGACCACCTCCCTACATTAACCCCCTGTATGTTGACCACTTTGTTACAGTCCCCAACTTACAGAGGTTATACTTGAGTCTGAGGGTCAGACTGACACTGGCCTTGAGTTCCAACTCTCTTCTTAATTGGCTGGATGACCTTGGGCAAGTTACATTACCCCTTCAAGACTCAGTTTTCTCAAATCCCTAAAACAGAGATAAAATCCATATCTATGCCTTGAGATAGAGATGAGGATTGAAATAAATACTGCATTTAAATAAAGCCTGGTAGGCGGAAAGCTCTCAAATTTTTGGCCCTTATTAGCTCCGATTTACAGCTGAGGAAACCATGACTTAAAAAAAAATACCTTACCCAGGATCACAGAACTAGTACGTTCTGAACCCAGGAAATAGACCCCTGTTTGTCTGACTCCAAAATCCATGTTAGCCTCTACATTTCTCTGGCTCCCTGTACATCAAAGTTAAAGGCATGAGTCTCTGTGTTGACAGTCATTCATCTGATTTTATGCTGAGACTAGAACTGGACGCACTTACAATATTTACAGTATTAACCAACTTGGATATTCTTAGCTTCTAAAATGTTAACATAAAATAAATACCTTTGCTTTAATAACTTAAGATATGAGAACTGTTCAGAGAAGAGCATTTTCTACCTTGAGAAATTAAAAGGTATGTATACCCTTCGTTACAAGCTCTATATAATATTACAGAAAGATTAGAAAATAGAGACCCACCAAAGAAAGCTCATCCCTATTCTCACCACCACCTCACCCAGTTGTTTTCACTTCTGCTTATTCATTTCTGGTGCAGTCCATTAGCAGATATGTTTCAGCAGACTTGTAATCATAGTGTACATTCTGTTTTGTAATCCTGTTTGGGGTTGATAGTTCTGATGACCCCTTCCCACTCTGCAGACTCCCATATGGTGTGTTAGTCATTTGCCACACTGCAAATGTCTAGAGAGAGGTGGTTCTCGGAGCCTGTGAGCAGGGAGGCATGATTCTCAGTGCAGTAGAGCCTCTC
>NW_003859247.1:0-1080 GCF_000181295.1 Otolemur garnettii | reverse complement strand
TCTCAAAAAAATAAACAAATAAATAAAAAGAAATAAAGAGATGTCAGCAGCATTAGGGAAGAAGGCAGTTCTTTTTAAAGCAGGCTGAAGAGCAGCTGGATTTACAGACAAGTCTTTTTTATCAGGGCTCCAAGGACATGTAGCTCATTATTGGGACTCTCTGGCCGGCTTTTCTAACCTAGATGTCAGAGGCTTGAGCTTATTTCTTATGGGCTTGTAATGGGGCCAGTGCAAGGATGTGATGAGTCTACGGCATGTCTCTCTTATCTGGGTTCTGACTGCCTGTAACAGAGTTTCACAGAATGCCTTTTCAGTCCAAGATGGGGTTAGCTTGGCCAACCTAACACAGCTCACTTCAGCTTTGAACTTCCGGGCTCAAATCTTCTGTCTCAGCCTTCTCAGTAATACATGCCACCATGCCCAGCTGGCTGTTTTATTTTTTGGGCCCAAGCTAGTCTCAAACTCCTGGTTGCCTTGGCTTCCCAAAGTGGTGGAATTGCAGGTCCCTCACTACCATACTTGGCTTATTTTTTGGTTTTTGAGAGACAGGGTTTTTTAATAGGAGTTGATTGTTGCTGTTGGATCTCACGGAAAAGCGGTGTCGTGGAGAATAAGCACATTTATTGAAATTTTGTTTTAAATAAAGGTGACCATTCGCTCACTCAGGCAAAATGGCGAGCTTTCTTTATTTACTGTTGGTTTATATAGTCAATTTTGTACATGTGCACTATACATCAATGACCTCATTAACCTTCATTACAATCTCTCTGCACATGTGCACTGGACATCAGTGACTTCATTAATCCATTTAAACATCTTGTGACTACCTTGCTCCTCCCTAGTAATCTGATAATCCACCCAACATACACCTTTTAACATAACCCTTTCAACATAACCTGGTTTAACATAACTTAATGGAGAACATGTTGTTAGCCATTACGTCTTTTGTTCTTATCTGATGAAGCCTGAGGCTATGGAGGAAAGAGATGGTTTGAAAATCTGTCCTACTGACCTTGCCATTTGGAGGCAGTTACTTCGATCTTTAAAACAAGGCATAAAGAACTTCTAGGGCATACAGAA
>NW_003859246.1:0-1080 GCF_000181295.1 Otolemur garnettii | reverse complement strand
GAAAGAGCCCGTAGCAATCAAGTAGGCAGCAGCTCCAGTACGTGGGCCCCCCACACCTGTCACATAGTGCTTCAATAAAAGGCCACGACAGAGGTTACTCGGGGTTCTCCCTGCACCCATGGGAAGCCCACCTCTTGCAGGCATGTACCTTCAATCTCTGTTCCGGCTGTTTTTATTTGCATGGTGACGGGGTGCCACAGTGGGCACTGACAGACCTCATCAAAAACAAGGGACTTCTGAGAAACCGTCACAGCCATGAGCAGTGTAAGGAGACAACTGAATGGACTGTAGTATCCTGCATGGAATCCTGCAGTAGCAGAAGAGGCACCAGGTGTTCCAACAGGTGCTCCAAACATAGCTGGAATGTTAGTTAACAATTTGCAACCTTAGCTCACTCAATGCAACACTCCAAGTGCACTAACATCCCATATCAATACCAGGGAAACTGGCTGTGTGGTACTTGGGCTCTCTCTCTCTCTCTCTCTCTGCCAACTTTGCAGTTTTTCTGCAGATCTAAAACTGCTCAAAATGAAGTCTGTGGAAATTTTTGAAAATTTAAAGGATGCAACAAATGTCGGAAGGTGGTAAATAGCATTAAAAAGGACAAAAATGGAAACAGAAACCAACACAAGCACACGCCAATAAGCAGTGAGGCCAACACGACTGACCTGTTGTCCTCGGGGCTTTCCTCCCCGCAGCCAGCAAGCCTGGCATCTGTCCTGGCCTGGCCTCTGTCCTGGCCCACGCCTCTGGGCCCCATCCCTCTCTTCCAGCCCTGAGTGCCACCCTCATCCAGCCCCAGAGATTGTTCTGCCTGGACTGTGGCAGGATGCCCTTCTGGGCCTGCCTGCATTCCTACCCCATGCAGTCTCCTGGGGCCTTGCCAGAACTCAAGCGCCTCAGTGTCATTATCTGTGGCATGCCCTTCAGTGAACTGTTGTCATCCTCAGGGGAAGAAGCATCCCACTGCCTCCTCGGGCTGGCCTTTCCCACCCTCTCTGCCTTGGGCAGGCATGGGTGCACACTTCTAGGTCTGTGTGCCTTTTCCCACCCTCTCTGCCTTGGGCAGGCATGGGTGCA
>NW_003859245.1:0-1080 GCF_000181295.1 Otolemur garnettii | reverse complement strand
TACAGTGGGTACTCTAAGGGTCCTTGGCAGGTTTCATATGATTCAAGACATCGTCAAGTAAGAAATAATAAGTAGTTAATTCAGCCTTCAGTTTATACTTTTCTCTAGGTAAAAACTTAAGGAATCAAAAAAAAATTACCTTTTGCTCATTTGGTAAGATATTTGTTACACTAAAAATCATTAAAAAGGCAAAATAATAAAGTTAAGTTTTTATACACACAAATACAAAACACTTGGTTTCATATTTTAAAAAGATTCTAATATTTAGAAATGCATTTTAATAAGAAATGTCACTTTAAAAGTTCACAAGAGGCGATATTGGTTAAAGGTTGACCTTCACCTCAAATTTCCAATCAACCAACTCCAACACAATGAAAATTCAAAGAATGACAGAATGATTCTGAATTAATTTCCCTGTCTCACTGACTTTTCTAGGTACCACCTATACTATCTTTGTAAATTTGGTCATTTTGCATAACTTTTCTGAGCCACAGATTTGTTTACCAGCTTTCAAGAGCCTTCTATAGATTATATCAAAAGCATATGCAGACCAGAGTTACTGGCACCCAAGAAGCTCCAAGCAAATGTTAATTTCTTTCAACAACGTCCAATTCCATCAAAAACTTATGTTATAGAAAACCCTTGGAGTGTCTTTGGAAGAAGCATCTTGAAAGTCACAGGGTAGAAATGTCTCATTCACAAGATATTTTATGTGGGTGTTAATAGTGTCTTACATTTGTAAATCACACTACAGTTTACATAGTGTTTTTATCAGATATCTTACTGCAGCCTCCTAAACATTCTCTGAGGTATGTATGACAACATTGTTAAAATATTCATATGTATAATGAAAAATAATAAAACAATAATTTTGTTTCCTTGGGAATAAAATTAATAGATCCTATACTTACTCTCCATTTTCTTCAGCTTCCCTATGAAATACCATACTTCTTTCTTTGTTAGGTAGAACTTTCCCTAAAAACTTCTGGCCTCCTTCAGGACTCCATAAACCTCTTTCCTTTACAGGGAGGTGTAATGAGCAATTTGATTGGTAAGTGAAACCATTTGTCTGAAGCACTG
>NW_003859244.1:0-1080 GCF_000181295.1 Otolemur garnettii | reverse complement strand
TAAACAATGGAAAAATACATAATATATACCATGACTTGCAAGTACTAAAAATAAAAAAGTTACGTGGTCATATTAATATCAGAAAAAGTAGACTTCAAGACAACATATCTTACTAGAGAGAAAGCAGTATAGTTCAGGATGATAAAAGGGTCGGTGCCAAAGGAAGATATAAAAATACCTGATAAAAGAATTTTAAAATACATAAATCAAAAACAACAGAACTAAAAAGAAAATTATTTAAATTCACAATCGTAGTGAAGATTTTACTAGCCTTGTCTTAGTAATTAATAGGACAAGTAGGAAAAAAAGGGGCTGGATAACTCTGTCAGAACAATTGGTCTTATTAATATTTACAGAATGCTAAGCCCAACAACTGTGAAATGCAAATTCTTTTTAATACACATGGAAAGTTCACCAAGAATAATTGACATTCCGGGCCTCTATAATTCTCAATAAATTTCAAAAAATCAAAGTTGGCTAAAGTATGTTATCAGACTACAATGGAATTAAATAAAAGTTAATATCACTAAAATATCTGGGAAGTCTATAAAGAATTACAAATTAGACACACACTTCTAAATACTTTGTGAACTGAGGAAAAATCTATTCAAAATTAGAAAATATTTTATAGCAATGAAAATTTAAAAAACAACATATCAAAATGTTTAGAATGATATGTTATCTTCTGAATAAAAATTTAATAATTTTAATATTACATTTTCTTGATTTTATAACATTTTAGATTATGTTAGGAATTACAATAGGCGTTCTTAAGTTATTATAGTCTGCTAGATACAGCATGGTATGACTTCACAATTCACCCTTCACATGCGATCACTTAAATATGGTCTTGTGTAATTACAGCCCAGTTTTCCAGTAGTATTCATTGTATTAATCATTAATAATTACGTATATTGAATTTACATGGAAGGACTTAATAAAAATTGGCTGCTAACTATAGGTACAAAAAGTAACATGGTAGGCTTAAACATAAACAGAAATAATTAAACTAAATATAAATGAATTGATGACTCCTTAGAAGGCAATTATTATCATAATGGCGTTTCATCCTTTATAGGA
>NW_003859243.1:0-1080 GCF_000181295.1 Otolemur garnettii | reverse complement strand
ATCAAATTACACCTCATTTTAAAAATTGAGTCTGGTGGTCTCTTTTTCATAAAAACAAAAGCTATACTGTGTAATATGTATATTTTAACATCATGCTTTAATATAATCACCCACAGTCTTAAAAGTTGTGTAACAAAAAGTGTTTGCAATTTTGGGATCCTGAAAAATATTAGTTTTAAATTTTAAGACTTTAAATTTACATACAGTATTTACTTCTAAGAAGAATAAGAAAATAAAAACATAAGCTGGCTTGGAGTCTATAGCACAGTTGTTATGGAAGTGGACACATATACCCAGATTGGCAGGTTCAAACCCAGCCCAGGCCAGCTAACCACCAATGACAACTGCAACAAAAAAAATAGCCAAGTGTTGTGCTGGGTGCCTGTAGTCCCAGATACTTGGGAGGCTGAGGCGAGAGAATCACTTAAGCCCAAGAGTTTGAGGTTGCTGTGAGCTGTCACGCCATAGCAGTCTACTGAGGGTGACATAGTAAGACTCTGTCTTAAGAGAAAAAAAAAACAAAAAACATAAGCTGCATATTCTATCTCTCCACAATGTTGTTATTAATTCAGCATGGTTTTTAAAAAGTCACACAGATTTATCAAGTCAAGAAAACACAAATAAGTATTAAATTAACCAAAACTGTATTAAATGAGAGGGTAGCCTGTGTCCATGGCCTGGTTAAAATGAAGGACAAGAAATAGCCTCAAAAGTAGGACAAAGGAACTCAAGACTAGAAATCTAAAATGAGAAATCTAAATTGTAGGATGATAAATTCAGAAGAAAATAATGGAACAAGTGTAAGAAGCCAATAACTAAAAAGAAAGAGAAGAAAATTTCTTGAGATTAGTAAGAACACATTGGGTAAAGTTAAAATATCTCAATAAACTCTAGACTGGATTTATTAAAAAATATATGTCCTTAAACATGAATTATAAATGTGCTGATCTTAAAGGAAAGAAAAGTCATAATAGCCTCATAGCTTCCAGGCAGAAAGTATAAGTTAAAAATAAATAATCAAACAAAACATTCATGTTAGCATTGTGTTACTTTTCTGTCTTGATATTAGAAAAGGAACAA
>NW_003859242.1:0-1080 GCF_000181295.1 Otolemur garnettii | reverse complement strand
TAGAGTGCTGTGGCATCACAGCTCACAGCAACCTCCAACTCCTAGGCTCAAGCAAGTCTCCTGCCTCAGCCTCCCAAGTAGCTGGGACCACAGGCGCCTGCCTCAACGCCCGGCTATTTTTTGGTTGCAGCCATCATTGTTGTTTGGCAGGCCCGGGCTGGATTCGAACCTTTGACCTTAGGTGTATGTGGCTGGCGCCTTAGCCACTTGAGCCACAGGCACTGAGCCCCTTTACTCACTTTTTAATGTAAATGATATTCTAGGAAACCATATCCTCCTTCAGTAATTTTTAAAAAGCACTTACAGTGCTATGATCTCTTTAATAAGAATTTCTATTTAGGGCCGGTGCCCACGGCTCAGTGAGTAGGGTACAGGCCCCATATACTAAGGGTGGTGGGTTCAAACCTGGCCCTGGCCAAAACTGCAACCAAAAAATAGCCAGGCTTTGTGGCAGGCACCTGTAGTCGCAGCTACTTGGGAGGATGAGGCAAGAGAATCGCTTTAGCCCAGGAGTTGGAGGTTGCTGTGAGCTGTATGATGCCACGGCCCTCTACTGAGGATGATAAAGTGAGACTGTCTCTTAAGACAAAAAACAATTTCTATTTAAGGGAATAAATGGTAGTTTCTAGGTCATTTATTCTTTTTTATAGATTGTGTCAGAAAATAGCCTTAATTTCTCCAAATGTACCCTAAAGCTCTCAAAACAAATCTGTTTTGTTTTCTCCTAGAATGTATATTTGAATATTTAACATAGTTCTCTTTGACAGAACAGAGTTAATATTGAGAAGAGATAGCCACTTTAGTATGGCCTTCTCGCTTTATCATTTTCAAGTATTTAAAAAACTGTGGAGTCCTCTCAATTTCCAGGTTTGTGTCATCAAAAGTGGAAATTATAAGTATTCTAATACATTGAAATAATTAGGAACTACTGAGGGAAGTTGACATGAATGTAGAATCAAGGAATATAGCTCAGCGGCCAGGGTGCCAGCCACATATACCCCAGCTGGTGGGTTTGAACCCAGCCCAGGCCTGCCGAACAACAATGAGAACTACAACCAAAAAAAAAAAAAAAAAAAGAAC
>NW_003859241.1:0-1080 GCF_000181295.1 Otolemur garnettii | reverse complement strand
GTCTCAAAAAAAATAAAAATAAAATAAAATAAAACAAAGTATATACCTTAATTTAAAAATACCTTCTTGCTAGAAGAAATGCTAACAATCATCTGAGCCTTCAGTGTGTCGTAATCTTTTTGCAGTTGGAGGGTCTTGCCTTGATGTTGATGGTGCTGACCAATTAGGGTGGTGGTTGCCAAAGGGTGAGATAGTCATGGCAATTTCTTAAAACAACAATGACTTTTGCCATAGCTACTAACTCCTTTCACAAAAGATTTCTCCACAGCATGGGATGTTGTTTGATATCATTTTACCCACAGTAGAACTAATTTCAAAATTAGAGTCAATCCTCTCAAACTGGTTGCTGGTTTATCAATAAAGTGTATGTAATATTCTAAATCCTTTGTTGTCATTTCATCAACTTTCACAGCATCTTCACCAGGCACGGTTTCATATCAAGAAACCACTTTCTTATCTGGTCCATAAGAAGCATCTTTGGATGCTTTCAAGTTACATCTTCAGGCTCAAAGGGATGTTGTGGGTGGTTTGATATTATCCCGATCATGAAAATGTTCCTCATGTCAGCAATAAGTTTGCTTCACTTCATCATTCATGTATTCACTGGAGTAGCACTTTTAATTTCCTTCAAGAACCCTTCCTTGCAGCTCAACTTGGCCAACAATTTGGCACAAGAGGCCTATCTTGCAGCTTATTTTAGCTTTCCATATGCCTTTCTCATCAGCCTTAATCATTACTAGCTTTTGAGTTAAAGTGAGAGACATGCAACTTTTTCTCTCACTTAAACATGTATAATCCACTGTACAATTATTATTAATACTTGACCTGGCTCGGCGCCTATAGCACAGTGGTTACGGTGCCATCCACATACACAGAAGTTGGGGGGTTTGAACTGGGCCCAGGCCAGCTAATCAACAATGACAACTGCAACAACAAGAAAAAAAAATAGCCAGGCATTATGGGTGCCTGTAGTCCCAGCTGCTTGGAAGACTGAGGCAAGAGAATCGCTTAAGCCCAAGAGTTTGAGGTTGCTGTGAGCTGTGACACCACAGCACTCTACTGAGGGCAACATAGTGAGAC
>NW_003859240.1:0-1080 GCF_000181295.1 Otolemur garnettii | reverse complement strand
AAAAAAAAAAAAAAAAGAAAGAAAGAAAAGGGTAGTCCCTGTGGCTAAGTAGGGCGACGGCCCCATATACCAACGGTGGCGGGGTTTGACCTGGCCCTGGCCAAACCGCAACAAAAAATAGCCAGGCGTTGTGGCACGCACCTATAGTCCCAGCTACTTGGGAAGCTGAGGCAAGAGAATTGCCTAAGCCCAAGAGCTGGAGGTTGCTGTGAGCTGTGATGCCATAGTACCCTACTGAAGGCAACAAAATCAGACTCTGCTCCCCCCACCTAAAAAAGGCTATGCCTGTAGCTCAATCAGCAGGACACCAACTACATACACAGAAGGTGGCAGGTTCGAACCCAGCCCGGGCCAGCTAACAAACAACAGTGACAACTACAACAATAGGGTGGCACCTGTGGCTCAGTGAATAGGGCGCTAGCCCAATATACCGAGGGTGGCAGGTTCAAACCCGGCCCTGGCCAAGCTGCAACAATAGCCAAGCATTGTGGCGGGCACATGTAGTCGTAGCTACTCAGGAGGCTGAGGCAAGGGAATCGCCTAAGCTGAAAGTTGCTGTGAACTGTGACGGCACGGCACTGTACTGAGGGTGACAAAGTGAGACTCTGTCAAAAAAAAAAAAAAAAAAAAGCCAGGCACTGTGGCAGACGCCTGTAGTCCCATCTACTTGGGAGGCTAAGGCAAGGGAATCGCTTAAGCCCAGGAGTTGGAGGTTGCTGTGAGTATAATGCCACAGCACCCTACCTAGGACAAAAGCTTGAGACTTTGTCTCAAAAAAAAAAAAAAAAAAAAGGCTTTGCTTTTATTCATTAGAATATGAGTATATTTGGGCGGCCCCTATGGCTCAAGGAGAAGGGCATCTGCCCCATAAACCAGAGGTAGCAGGTTGAAACCCAGCCCAAAACTGCAAAAAAAAAAGAATATGAGTATATTCATTGAAAAATGCAAATTTCACAGTCCCGTTAAAACTGCATTAGAAGGCTCAGCGCCTATAGCTCAACCGGCTAAGGCGCCAGCCACGTACACCTAAGGTGGTGGGTTCGAATCCCCAGCCCAGACCCGCCAAACAACAATGATGGC
>NW_003859239.1:0-1080 GCF_000181295.1 Otolemur garnettii | reverse complement strand
GTCTCACTATGTTGCCCTCAGTAGAGTGCTGTGGTGTCACAGCTCACAGCAACCTCAAACTCTTGGGCTTAAGCGATTCTCTTGCCTCAGTCTTCCAAGCAGCTGGGACTACAGGCACCCATAATGCCTGGCTATTTTTTTTTCTTGTTGTTGCAGTTGTCATTGTTGATTAGCTGGCCTGGGCCCAGTTCAAACCCCCCAACTTCTGTGTATGTGGATGGCACCGTAACCACTGTGCTATAGGCGCCGAGCCAGGTCAAGTATTAATAATAATTGTACAGTGGATTATACATGTTTAAGTGAGAGAAAAAGTTGCATGTCTCTCACTTTAACTCAAAAGCTAGTAATGATTAAGGCTGATGAGAAAGGCATATGGAAAGCTAAAATAAGCTGCAAGATAGGCCTCTTGTGCCAAATTGTTGGCCAAGTTGAGCTGCAAGGAAGGGTTCTTGAAGGAAATTAAAAGTGCTACTCCAGTGAATACATGAATGATGAAGTGAAGCAAACTTATTGCTGACATGAGGAACATTTTCATGATCGGGATAATATCAAACCACCCACAACATCCCTTTGAGCCTGAAGATGTAACTTGAAAGCATCCAAAGATGCTTCTTATGGACCAGATAAGAAAGTGGTTTCTTGATATGAAACCGTGCCTGGTGAAGATGCTGTGAAAGTTGATGAAATGACAACAAAGGATTTAGAATATTACATACACTTTATTGATAAACCAGCAACCAGTTTGAGAGGATTGACTCTAATTTTGAAATTAGTTCTACTGTGGGTAAAATGATATCAAACAACATCCCATGCTGTGGAGAAATCTTTTGTGAAAGGAGTTAGTAGCTATGGCAAAAGTCATTGTTGTTTTAAGAAATTGCCATGACTATCTCACCCTTTGGCAACCACCACCCTAATTGGTCAGCACCATCAACATCAAGGCAAGACCCTCCAACTGCAAAAAGATTACGACACACTGAAGGCTCAGATGATTGTTAGCATTTCTTCTAGCAAGAAGGTATTTTTAAATTAAGGTATATACTTTGTTTTATTTTATTTTATTTTTATTTTTTTTGAGAC
>NW_003859238.1:0-1081 GCF_000181295.1 Otolemur garnettii | reverse complement strand
TACTGGGCTGTGTGGTGTGGACGTGGCACAGCCCGCTACACACTGGGCTGTGTGGTGTGGACGTGGCACCGCATGGTGTAGACGTGGCACAGCCAGCTACACACTGGGCTGCGTGGTGTGGATGTGGCACACTGCACACCAGGCTGCGTAGTGTGGACGTGGCACAACTCGCCACTTTTAGGCTACAAATCTGTACAGCCCGTTACTGTACTGAATGCTGTAGGCAATTGTACCACATTCTAAACATGGAAAAGGCACAGTAAAAATATGGTATAAAAGATAAAAATGGTGCCCCTGTACAGGGCACTGGCTGTGAATGGAGCTGGCAGGACTGGAAGTTGCTTTGAGTGCGAGACAGGTGAGTGTGTGTGAAGGCCGAGGGCACCACTGTGCCTGTGGTAGACTTTATACACACGGCACCCTTAGGCTGTGCTGAATTTCTTTTAAAAATTTCTTTGTTCAATAATAAATTAACTTTAGCTTCACTATGTTGTTACTTTATTTTGAATATTTTTAAACTTTTGAGTTTTGCAATAAGACTTAGCTTAAAACACAAACACATTGTACAGCCCTATACAACTATTTTTTCTTAAAATCCTTATTCTATTTAAAGAAATGCTAAGCCTTTTTTTAAACTTTTGTTAAAATCTAAGACACAAACAAATACATGATCTTGGGCCTAAACAGGGCCTCGATCATCAAGACGTCACTAGGTGGCAGGAAAACTTCAGCTCTGTGACAATTTTAGGGGCCCACTGTCACAAGTGGGGTCTGTAGTATGGGGTTGCATGTCGTGAGTTTTGAATAGGCCCCCATTCATGGGTCACAGTGTCTTCAACATCAAGGACACACAAATATTGGTTGGATCAGTTAGGAAGGATGTGATCGACCTGGGCAGGGTGCTTTCCTCTGATCCCCTGGCTCCTGTCTGGTCACCCTGTCCTCCTCTGTGCCTGGAGTCCCCGTATCTCCCACTGCCTGGCAGCAGGTCCAGCTCAGGGGACTCTGCCTGCCCTTTGCCTACACTGCCCTGATTCTGTCACGGCTGCTGCCTCATGCTGACCTCCTCATGCTGGCCTCC
>NW_003859237.1:0-1081 GCF_000181295.1 Otolemur garnettii | reverse complement strand
ATAGGACAGTCTACGTGCTGAGATCATGAAGACCCCAGCGCTTGAGCCTAGGACAACCCACACAGCTGAGCTGCTCTCCTGCTGTCCGGGTCTCCCAAAGCCTGGGACAGCGCCCCCAGCCAAACTCCGGCCCCAGTCCCACTCCGCCCCCTGCCCGCCCACTTCTCCCTTTTTTCTCCGGGCACCCGCTTCAGTTGTCCCTTCCTGGGTGGCTCTTCCCTGACTCCGCTCCTCCCCTTTCCTTTCAGACTCGCCAGTGAAGGGAAAATGAAAGTGAAATAAGGAGCTGGTGTTAAGTCCGTGAAAAGGTAAGTGAACTCCTGCTTTTCCTAGGACCCCCTCTCCCTGGCCACCCCAGATATGAAGAGCCCCTTCCAACAGGTTCGCCCTATTTGTCCGCCCCATTTCCCCCTTGTCTGCTATACAGCTAGCTCAGCCCAACCCCGCACTTCTTCTCAGATGACCCATCTACCTGGGACGGGACTGGAGTGTGAAAGTGACTTCCTAGTCACCCAGCAGGGGCTCGCGCTGCCCTGAAATGGGAGGAGGGGGTAGGTGACTCTGTGAGAAGAAGGACTGTAACCTAGCCCAGTGAGGGGGAGGTCTGCAATGGTTGATTGAGACTCCTATCCCCAGAAGGTTCCCCTATCCCAAGAGTGAGAGGGGCAGGCCGGTACGGATGTGGATGTTCAACTAGAAATTTATGCTCCTTGAAGATTGCTCTGTGCCCTAGAGGAAATGAAGACAGGAATTAGGTTTGGAGCAGCTCAGAGCCCAGGGCGTGCTCTCCGCACCTGTGTACATTATGGTAAAGATTAGTGAAAATGTAGGCAAAGCAAGTAGCATGTCTGGCACATGGAAGGCGCATGGTCAAAGGCTACTGGAATAGTGATTATAATGCTTCGTATTATAACCTCCATTATATCAGCAACATGGAGGCCTATTGGCACAGATGGGAAAAGATGGATTGGAAAAGGCCTGCGCAGTGAGGATTTGAGCAGGGAGGACGTGATGAAAGTAGAGTTGTCAACAGCTTAATCTCTGAGGTTCCTACCAATTCTCCCTCCCTCTCTGGGGCACT
>NW_003859236.1:0-1081 GCF_000181295.1 Otolemur garnettii | reverse complement strand
TCAAAAAAAAAAAAGTTGCTTGTCACTTGTGGCTCAAAGGGGTGGGGCGCTAGCCCCACATGCCGGAGGTGGTGGGTTCAGGCCCAGCCCTGGCCAAAAACTGCAAAAAAATAAAGTTGAACATCTTCAGTGAAAGCCTTGAAACCAGAAGAAGGTACAGGAATAATAAGAGGGCTTGTGTTGACAGAAACTGAAAGTGGGGCAGTACCTGTGGCTCAAAGGAGTAGGGCACTGGCCCCATATACCAGAGGTGGTGGGTTCAAACCTGGCCCCTGCCAAAAAAAAAAAAAACTGCAAACAAACAAACAAAAAAGAAACTGAAAATTACTGAGGAGGAATTGAGGGTAGGCGGCATGAAACTATGATGGAATTGGGAGCCCTGATAATGCAGTGCTTAGGAAACTTAAAAGTTTTTTTATTTTGGGGTCGGTGCTGTGGCTCATGCCTGTAATCCCAGTACTCTGGGAGGCTGAGGCGGGTAGATTACTGGAGTGCACACATTCGAGACCAGCCTGAGCAAGAGCAAGACTCCATCTATAAAAAATAGCCAAGCACTGTGGCGGATACCTCAGGTCCCAGCTACTTAAGAGGCTTGAGGCAAAAGAATTGCTTGAGCCCAAGAGTTTGAGATTGCTGTAAGCTGTAACGCCAAAGTACTCTACAGAGGGCAACAAAGTGAGAGTGTGTCTCAAAAAAAAAAAAAAAAAAAAAAAAATGAGGGCAGCACCATTAACTCAGTGGGTGGGGCACTGGCCACTTAAACCCAGGCTGGAATGTTCAAACCTGGCCCAGGCCTGCTAAACAATGACAACTGCAACAAAACAATAACCCAGGCTCGGCGCCTGTGGCTCAAGTGGCTAAAGCTCCAGCCACATACACCTAAGGTGGCGGGTTCGAATCCCCAGCCCGGGTCCGCCAAACAACAATGATGGCTGCAACCAAAAAATGGCCAGGCGTTGTGGCGGGCGCCTGTGGTCCCAGCTACTTGGGAGGCTGAGGCAAGTGGATTGTCTGAGCTCACAGGTTTGATACCAGCCTGAGCCAGAGTGAGACCCCCATCTCTAAAAATAGCCAGGCATTG
>NW_003859235.1:0-1081 GCF_000181295.1 Otolemur garnettii | reverse complement strand
CCCTTGGTATATGGGGCCGGCACCCTACTCACTGAGCCACAGGTGTCACCCAAAATGTGGATACTTTTTATTGAGCACTGACTACACTCTCAGTTTCACACGCATATTCTTTTCTTTTGTTTTTTGACACAGAGCCTCAAGCTGTCACCTTGGGTAGAGTGCTGTGGCATCATAGCTCACAGCAACCTCCAACTCCTGGGCTCAAGTGAGTCTCCTGCCTCAGCCTCCCAAGTAGCTGGGACTACAGGTGCCCACCACAACGCCAGGCTATTTTTTGGTTGCAGCCATCATTGTTGTTTGGTGGGCCCGGGTTGAATTTGAACCCGCCACCTTAGGTGTATGTGGCTAGTGCCTTAGCCACTTGAGCCACAGGCGCCAAGCTGCATATTCTTTTCAATAATTCCGCTCTGTGTATTATTAGGGGAGGGTATTATTACCTCCAAAGCCCTTACCATAGGCTTCCAGGCTCATGTGAGCTGACACTCTCCCTTTATTCACTCCTCATCTTATTGTCCCTCCTCACTCTACTCTAGCCTCAGGGCCTTTACATATGAGATGCTTTCCCTAGAAACTTTTTTTTTTTTAGACCGAGCCTCAAGCTGTCGCCTTGGGTAGAGTGCTATGGCGTCACAGCTCATAGCAACCTCCAACTCCTGGGCTCAAGTGATCCTCTTGCCTCAGCCTCCCAAGTAGCTGGGACTACAGGCTTGATAAGAGGGAATTTTTTTTTTATTTTTTTTTGCAGTTTTTTGGCTGGGGCTGGGTTTGAACCCAATACCTCCAGCATATGGGGCTGGTGCCCTATTCTTTTGAGCCACAGGTGCCACCCTAAAATGGTAATTTTTGTTATGTTAACTTTACAGTGATAATAAGAAATGTGGATACTTTTTTTTTTAAAGACAGAGTCTCACTTTGTCACCCTCAGTAGAGTTGTGGCATTGCAGCTCACAGCAACCTCCAGCTCTTGGGCTTAGGTGATTCTCTTGCCTCAGCCTCCCAAGTAGTTGGGACTACAGGCATCTGCCACAACACCTGGGTATTTTTTTTGTTGCAGTTTGGCCAGGGCTGGGTTTGAACCCGC
>NW_003859234.1:0-1081 GCF_000181295.1 Otolemur garnettii | reverse complement strand
AGTGCCCCAGAGAGGGAGGGAGAATTGGTAGGAACCTCAGAGATTAAGCTGTTGACAACTCTACTTTCATCACGTCCTCCCTGCTCAAATCCTCACTGCGCAGGCCTTTTCCAATCCATCTTTTCCCATCTGTGCCAATAGGCCTCCATGTTGCTGATATAATGGAGGTTATAATACGAAGCATTATAATCACTATTCCAGTAGCCTTTGACCATGCGCCTTCCATGTGCCAGACATGCTACTTGCTTTGCCTACATTTTCACTAATCTTTACCATAATGTACACAGGTGCGGAGAGCACGCCCTGGGCTCTGAGCTGCTCCAAACCTAATTCCTGTCTTCATTTCCTCTAGGGCACAGAGCAATCTTCAAGGAGCATAAATTTCTAGTTGAACATCCACATCCGTACCGGCCTGCCCCTCTCACTCTTGGGATAGGGGAACCTTCTGGGGATAGGAGTCTCAATCAACCATTGCAGACCTCCCCCTCACTGGGCTAGGTTACAGTCCTTCTTCTCACAGAGTCACCTACCCCCTCCTCCCATTTCAGGGCAGCGCGAGCCCCTGCTGGGTGACTAGGAAGTCACTTTCACACTCCAGTCCCGTCCCAGGTAGATGGGTCATCTGAGAAGAAGTGCGGGGTTGGGCTGAGCTAGCTGTATAGCAGACAAGGGGGAAATGGGGCGGACAAATAGGGCGAACCTGTTGGAAGGGGCTCTTCATATCTGGGGTGGCCAGGGAGAGGGGGTCCTAGGAAAAGCAGGAGTTCACTTACCTTTTCACGGACTTAACACCAGCTCCTTATTTCACTTTCATTTTCCCTTCACTGGCGAGTCTGAAAGGAAAGGGGAGGAGCGGAGTCAGGGAAGAGCCACCCAGGAAGGGACAACTGAAGCGGGTGCCCGGAGAAAAAAGGGAGAAGTGGGCGGGCAGGGGGCGGAGTGGGACTGGGGCCGGAGTTTGGCTGGGGGCGCTGTCCCAGGCTTTGGGAGACCCGGACAGCAGGAGAGCAGCTCAGCTGTGTGGGTTGTCCTAGGCTCAAGCGCTGGGGTCTTCATGATCTCAGCACGTAGACTGTCCTAT
>NW_003859233.1:0-1081 GCF_000181295.1 Otolemur garnettii | reverse complement strand
CCCCATATACTGGAGGTGGCGGGTTCAAACCTGGCCCTGGCCAAAAAAAAAAAAAAAAAAAAACTGAAAAAAAATAAGGAAATAGAGCTTTTTCTCATCAACTGAGATTATATAGTTACCTAAATATATTTCCCAGCAGAAAGGTAGTTTAAATGTCTCATCCTTTCTCTTTAATTGCCAATTTTCAGAACAAAGAGTTTTTTGGTTTTTTTTTTTTTTGAGACAGTCTCAATTTGTGCCCCTGGTAGAGTGCTGTGGTGCCATAGCTCATGGCAACCTCAACTCTTCAGCTCAAGCGATTCTCTTGCTTCAGCCTCCTGAGTAGGAGGTGCCCACCACAACACCTGGCTATTTTTTTAGAGACGGGGGTCTCGCTCTAGCTGAGGCTGGTCTGGAACTCATAAAGTCAGGCAATCTGTCTGCCTTGGCCTCCCAGGCCTCCCAGAGTGCTGGTATTACAGGTGTGAGCCACCAAACCCAGCCTACAAAGACTTATTTTAAGCCTCACACACCTTTTTGATTCAGGTAGGATTCTTTTTTTTAAAAATTTATTTATTTTGTATAAGTTATTTTATTTTATTTTTGCAGTTTTGGCTGGGGCCTATTTCAAACCCACCACCCTGGGCATACGGGACCGGCGCCCTACTCCCTGAGCCACAGGCACCACCCAGATTCAGGTAGGATTCTTGCTATCTCATTTTATGATATGAAAGATATGACAGGCTTGGCGCCTGTGGCTCAAGCGGCTAAGGCGCCAGCCATGTACACCTAAGGTGGCGGGTTCGAATCCCCAGCCCGGGCCCGCCAAACAACAATGATGGCTGCAACCAAAAAAAAGTGGCCAGGCGTTGTGGCGGGCGCCTGTGGTCTCAGCTACTTGGGAGGCTGAGGCAGGAGACTCGCTTGAGCCCAGGAGTTGGAGGTTGCTGTGAGCTGTGGCATCACAGCACTCTACCCAGGGGGATAGCTTGAGGCTCTGTCTCAAAAAAAAAAAAAAAAAAAGATTTTCCTAATGGCTGACCCCAAATGGAAGTCAGAGGGCCAGCCCGAGGAGGTCAGGTTTCTGGGGGCGTCCACGAGG
>NW_003859232.1:0-1081 GCF_000181295.1 Otolemur garnettii | reverse complement strand
TGGGTGTGTTGAGAAAACTTTTAAAGGTCATGAATTAAATTATTTTTGAAAGAAGTTCAAAGCTCATTAAGTGTATTCTTTTTTTTTTTTTTTTTTTGAGACAGAGCCTCAAGCTGTCCCCCCAGGTAGAGTGCTGTGGCATCACAGCTCACAGCAACCTCCAACTCCTGGGCTCAAGCAAGTCTCCTGCCTCCGCCTCCCGAGTAGCTGGGACCCCAGGCGTCCACCACAATGCCTGGTTATTTTTTGGTTGCAGCAATCATTGTTGTTTTTGGCAGCCCAGGCTGGATTCGAACCCACCACCTTAGGTGTATGTGGCTGGCGCCTTAGCCACTTGAACCACAGGGACCGAGCCTATACATGTTTTGAAAGCAAAAAATTTCCCTAAGCCAGAAAACAGAAACTCATAGCTTCAATTGTGTCAGGAAAATCTTAAATATTTTTCAGAATAGTTCCCCTTGTTACCACTCTTGCCAAGGGCATTAATTCCTCTTTTCCTGTTCTCACATCTATTTTTTTTTTTTTGTCTTCTCACTGACACCCCCCCTACCTTTACTTATTTTTCTGACTTCTGCACATGTATCATTTTTCTCTGACAGCTGATTATCTCGCTCCTGACTGTCTCCTTACTCCTTGTTCTGCCTTCCAGGCAGGTAAGCTCCCTGATCCCTAGCAACACTCTTGCATCAAGGTCCTCCTCCCAAATAGTCCCCCCAAACAGGTTCAGTCATCAGTCAACTCTGGAATGCATTTTTCAATTACACCAAATTCTTTAAAAGTGAATTTGTCACTTGATTTACAGATCAAAGCAGCATCCGAGTTTTCCTCTCACATAGGAATTTAAACATATTTTTGCTTCTTATCACCCAGCAACTACAACACACTAACAAGCACAAATGCAGGGCACTGGGCAGGAACCGCATCCTGAGTTAGAGCTTAATCACCAGTATCACAGGGAGAATCGCTCACGGTGTCTAAGCAAGAACCTTTCTAGGCTCGGCTCCTATAGCTCAACCGGCTAAGGCGCCAGCCACGTACACCTAAGGTGGCGGGTTCGAATCCCCAGCCCGGACCCGCCAAA
>NW_003859231.1:0-1081 GCF_000181295.1 Otolemur garnettii | reverse complement strand
GATATCTTGAAAATTATGTATGGACTTTTTCTTTTGCTAGTCAGCTTTCCTTAGTGTTATTGTATTTACTGTGTAGCCCAAGACAGCTCTTAATCTTCAAATGTGTAGCAGAGAAAAAAAAGGTTGGACACCCCTGGTAGGAGAACCTTAGTTCAGGTGACAGCTATATAGAGGGAAACCATCTTTCCCTCAAAATATCTCTGTGTGCAGTGTTTTTATTGGCTTTGCTGATCTGTTTTTGCTCTCTACCCAGTAGCTTGCAGTTTTAGGCAGTCTTACCTCATTCTTTGTGCTCCTTGACCAACAGCTTTTGGCACGGGGTAAATCTGTTCTGCTTATTGAGTGCCACTGACTAATCAATGTGTTTTGAGTAGAGGTGGACTCCAGTTCACTGTAGGAAACTGGATGGCCTGCTTACTGCCTTTTCCTGCTGTGCTAACTTGGGAAAGTTGCTTTACCTCAGTGCCATGGTTTCCAAATTGCAGAAGTAGGATGAATGCTGGTACTGTGTTCATAGGGAGAGGATTGAGTGAATTAGCACATGCTGAGCATTTAGCAATGTCTGGCACATAGTCAGAGCTCATGGAGTGTTAGCTGCTTTTAGGATTACTATCTTTATTACAGTTATCCTTGTCCTCTTGCCCTTTTCCTCTTATGTCCTTTCCCATCCCTGATGGTTGCTGCAGAGGTCGGCCTCTAATGTTTAGATGTGGAATATTGGTTATGATTCATTCCCTGTTCCATCTCACTTCATCTTGAATGCAAATGCCAGCTGAAACTGCAGTGTGTTTTTTTTTTTTTTGGAGGGGGGGACCTCTGAAAAGAGGGAAAGCTCATTTTATGCTACCCCCTATTTTGTTATTAAACCTTATTTAGTAAAGCTATAAAAGTAAAAGTACAACCTAGCGTCTAGGTCATGCTGCTAAGTCACATTCATTCTCTTGCACTTTCTGAAGTAGTTTTAAAGTTAATCAAGATACAGTTCTGTGCAGAGTTCTAATTTTTTTAGTTTATCATTTTAAACATGTATTCTAGTTTGTGCTGAGCAGGATAAAAAAAAAAGTTTAAATAGATTTTGGGG
>NW_003859230.1:0-1081 GCF_000181295.1 Otolemur garnettii | reverse complement strand
GCAAAAACCTTAAAGGACATGTAAAAGGTTGATCAAAGCAAATTTACAATGGACAAAAGCTCCAGGCAGAGGGAACTCCCAACCCTGAGAGGCAGCGTGGCATGTTCTTAAGAGCATCAGCGCAAAGCCAGGGTGAATGGAGTGGGGAACACAAGCCAGAGAGCAGCAAGGATGAGTCGGAGAACACAGAGGACTAGATTGTGGAGCAGCAGCCCCCAACCTTTCTGGCACCACGGACCAATTTCGTAGAAGATAGTTTTTCCATGAGTAAGATGGGGGATGATTTGGGGAAGATTTGGGTGCATGACTTTTCCACCTCAGATCATCAGGATTCTCACAGGGAGTGCACAGCCTGGATCCCTCCTATGCACGGTTTATAAAAGGGTTCACCTGCTAATGCTGCTGCTTGTCTGACATGAGGCAGCCATGAGGCAGCAATCCAGGCAATGGGCAGGGCTGTCAATACTGATGAAGTTCTGCTCACGCTGGTGCTGCTCACCCCCTGCTGTGCAGCCTGCTTCCTAATAGGCCACAGACCAGTACTAGTCTCAGGACCAGAATTGGGGACAACAGACATACAATATTTACTACAAAATCACAGCAAAGTATTCCTCAGCTAAGTCAAAATTATGAGTCTACAAAGAAAAATGATTGGACAGAAGATGGCTTGTATCTTTTGGATTACCAAGTATTCCACTAATAAAGCTTTAAATCATGAGAGTTGACTAGAGAAAGTTTTGGGGGGAGGGGGAGGGAAGAAGGGTGGCTGGGTGGGGAGAGGGTGACCTGAAAGATCACCTATATTTCTATCTAACAACGGTACAAGTGAACTTTTCTAGAACTAGAATATAAATGTTTTGACACAATGACTATGCAAATGACATGAAATTTATGTTAACCAGCTTGATGAAAGTATTTCAAAAATGTATATAAAAACACTACACTGTACCCCATGTTTGCATTAATGTATACAGCTATCATTTAATAAAAAAAAAAAAAACTCTTAATATGCCCTAGGGAAAAAAAAAGAAAAGAAAAGAAAAATTGGATACTCAGGTGGTAAGAGCCAAACGGTAGCACT
>NW_003859229.1:0-1081 GCF_000181295.1 Otolemur garnettii | reverse complement strand
CCTCGTGGACGCCCCCAGAAACCTGACCTCCTCGGGCTGGCCCTCTGACTTCCATTTGGGGTCAGCCATTAGGAAAATCTTTTTTTTTTTTTTTTTTTGAGACAGAGCCTCAAGCTATCCCCCTGGGTAGAGTGCTGTGATGCCACAGCTCACAGCAACCTCCAACTCCTGGGCTCAAGCGAGTCTCCTGCCTCAGCCTCCCAAGTAGCTGAGACCACAGGCGCCCGCCACAACGCCTGGCCACTTTTTTTTGGTTGCAGCCATCATTGTTGTTTGGCGGGCCCGGGCTGGGGATTCGAACCCGCCACCTTAGGTGTACATGGCTGGCGCCTTAGCCGCTTGAGCCACAGGCGCCAAGCCTGTCATATCTTTCATATCATAAAATGAGATAGCAAGAATCCTACCTGAATCTGGGTGGTGCCTGTGGCTCAGGGAGTAGGGCGCCGGTCCCGTATGCCCAGGGTGGTGGGTTTGAAATAGGCCCCAGCCAAAACTGCAAAAATAAAATAAAATAACTTATACAAAATAAATAAATTTTTAAAAAAAAGAATCCTACCTGAATCAAAAAGGTGTGTGAGGCTTAAAATAAGTCTTTGTAGGCTGGGTTTGGTGGCTCACACCTGTAATACCAGCACTCTGGGAGGCCTGGGAGGCCAAGGCAGACAGATTGCCTGACTTTATGAGTTCCAGACCAGCCTCAGCTAGAGCGAGACCCCCGTCTCTAAAAAAATAGCCAGGTGTTGTGGTGGGCACCTCCTACTCAGGAGGCTGAAGCAAGAGAATCGCTTGAGCTGAAGAGTTGAGGTTGCCATGAGCTATGGCACCACAGCACTCTACCAGGGGCACAAATTGAGACTGTCTCAAAAAAAAAAAAAACCAAAAAACTCTTTGTTCTGAAAATTGGCAATTAAAGAGAAAGGATGAGACATTTAAACTACCTTTCTGCTGGGAAATATATTTAGGTAACTATATAATCTCAGTTGATGAGAAAAAGCTCTATTTCCTTATTTTTTTTCAGTTTTTTTTTTTTTTTTTTTTTGGCCAGGGCCAGGTTTGAACCCGCCACCTCCAGTATATGGGG
>NW_003859228.1:0-1081 GCF_000181295.1 Otolemur garnettii | reverse complement strand
TTTGGCGGGTCCGGGCTGGGGATTCGAACCCGCCACCTTAGGTGTACGTGGCTGGCGCCTTAGCCGGTTGAGCTATAGGAGCCGAGCCTAGAAAGGTTCTTGCTTAGACACCGTGAGCGATTCTCCCTGTGATACTGGTGATTAAGCTCTAACTCAGGATGCGGTTCCTGCCCAGTGCCCTGCATTTGTGCTTGTTAGTGTGTTGTAGTTGCTGGGTGATAAGAAGCAAAAATATGTTTAAATTCCTATGTGAGAGGAAAACTCGGATGCTGCTTTGATCTGTAAATCAAGTGACAAATTCACTTTTAAAGAATTTGGTGTAATTGAAAAATGCATTCCAGAGTTGACTGATGACTGAACCTGTTTGGGGGGACTATTTGGGAGGAGGACCTTGATGCAAGAGTGTTGCTAGGGATCAGGGAGCTTACCTGCCTGGAAGGCAGAACAAGGAGTAAGGAGACAGTCAGGAGCGAGATAATCAGCTGTCAGAGAAAAATGATACATGTGCAGAAGTCAGAAAAATAAGTAAAGGTAGGGGGGGTGTCAGTGAGAAGACAAAAAAAAAAAAATAGATGTGAGAACAGGAAAAGAGGAATTAATGCCCTTGGCAAGAGTGGTAACAAGGGGAACTATTCTGAAAAATATTTAAGATTTTCCTGACACAATTGAAGCTATGAGTTTCTGTTTTCTGGCTTAGGGAAATTTTTTGCTTTCAAAACATGTATAGGCTCGGTCCCTGTGGTTCAAGTGGCTAAGGCGCCAGCCACATACACCTAAGGTGGTGGGTTCGAATCCAGCCTGGGCTGCCAAAAACAACAATGATTGCTGCAACCAAAAAATAACCAGGCATTGTGGTGGACGCCTGGGGTCCCAGCTACTCGGGAGGCGGAGGCAGGAGACTTGCTTGAGCCCAGGAGTTGGAGGTTGCTGTGAGCTGTGATGCCACAGCACTCTACCTGGGGGGACAGCTTGAGGCTCTGTCTCAAAAAAAAAAAAAAAAAAAGAATACACTTAATGAGCTTTGAACTTCTTTCAAAAATAATTTAATTCATGACCTTTAAAAGTTTTCTCAACACACCCA
>NW_003859227.1:0-1081 GCF_000181295.1 Otolemur garnettii | reverse complement strand
GCGGGTTCAAACCCAGCCCTGGCCAAACTGCAACAAAAAAAATACCCAGGTGTTGTGGCAGATGCCTGTAGTCCCAACTACTTGGGAGGCTGAGGCAAGAGAATCACCTAAGCCCAAGAGCTGGAGGTTGCTGTGAGCTGCAATGCCACAACTCTACTGAGGGTGACAAAGTGAGACTCTGTCTTTAAAAAAAAAAGTATCCACATTTCTTATTATCACTGTAAAGTTAACATAACAAAAATTACCATTTTAGGGTGGCACCTGTGGCTCAAAAGAATAGGGCACCAGCCCCATATGCTGGAGGTATTGGGTTCAAACCCAGCCCCAGCCAAAAAACTGCAAAAAAAAATAAAAAAAAAATTCCCTCTTATCAAGCCTGTAGTCCCAGCTACTTGGGAGGCTGAGGCAAGAGGATCACTTGAGCCCAGGAGTTGGAGGTTGCTATGAGCTGTGACGCCATAGCACTCTACCCAAGGCGACAGCTTGAGGCTCGGTCTAAAAAAAAAAAAGTTTCTAGGGAAAGCATCTCATATGTAAAGGCCCTGAGGCTAGAGTAGAGTGAGGAGGGACAATAAGATGAGGAGTGAATAAAGGGAGAGTGTCAGCTCACATGAGCCTGGAAGCCTATGGTAAGGGCTTTGGAGGTAATAATACCCTCCCCTAATAATACACAGAGCGGAATTATTGAAAAGAATATGCAGCTTGGCGCCTGTGGCTCAAGTGGCTAAGGCACTAGCCACATACACCTAAGGTGGCGGGTTCAAATTCAACCCGGGCCCACCAAACAACAATGATGGCTGCAACCAAAAAATAGCCTGGCGTTGTGGTGGGCACCTGTAGTCCCAGCTACTTGGGAGGCTGAGGCAGGAGACTCACTTGAGCCCAGGAGTTGGAGGTTGCTGTGAGCTATGATGCCACAGCACTCTACCCAAGGTGACAGCTTGAGGCTCTGTGTCAAAAAACAAAAGAAAAGAATATGCGTGTGAAACTGAGAGTGTAGTCAGTGCTCAATAAAAAGTATCCACATTTTGGGTGACACCTGTGGCTCAGTGAGTAGGGTGCCGGCCCCATATACCAAGGG
>NW_003859226.1:0-1081 GCF_000181295.1 Otolemur garnettii | reverse complement strand
TGACGCCGTATGTGGGAAAGGGTCAGGTACAGAGCAGGCACATAATCAAAGTTCACGTCCTCTCTCAGAGGTGGATCTTATGTGCTGGGGTTTAGAGATTTGTGTTTTATAGTCCTTGATACCCCTTAGAAACCAGAGAGGTGCGTTTGGAAACAGCAAGATGTGGCAACTCCAATTGTAGTAAGTAAATATTAAAACTTAAAAGACAAAACAACTTTCCAGACCGTCTTTATCTGACACAAGCGATCAACGTAACCCAGTTCTTTGTACCCTCAATGAATCCCCAACAATAAAAAAAAAAGAACAAACTTTCCTCCCACCCCTGACCCTTTTAAAAACATTTCGAGGTGATATTTTCAGATAAAAGGTGAGTTTAAAAATATCTGCTTGGGCTTTACATATATCATTAAAGATGCATGAAGGAAAAAAAAAAAACATTTCTTGAAATTTTGTATTTTGTAATTTGTATTTTCTGATTTTACCCAGAAAAGGGGCCTCATGTTACTGGTGACTCTGGTGGCTCTTTAATTTATGCAGCTCTATATTTAAAATGAATATATGAGACATCTAGGGTGTTTAATTAAACTTACACTAAAGAAAGGGAAAAGTATGTGTGGACTGTGTGTTGTGTGTGTGAGTGGTACCGGGGCTAAGATGCTTGGGTCTTCCATGTCCTCCAGTCTGATAAAGGCTGCTGGCGGTTCTCCCCAGCCAAGTCATCTAGCCATGTTTGCAATCTGTGCTCTACTCATATCCTTCTTTTCTCACTTGACACAGCTGTGCTTAGGAAATGTGGGGGTGGATGGGTACAGGACAGCCCAAGACCTTCTAAAGGTATGCTCTGAATAACCCCAAGACAATATAGATTTATGAGGCCTGTTACAGTCTGTCACTGATCTCACAATGTCTCAGGAAACCACCCAGAGCCTTTATGGTAATTACATTGTTCTTAAACACAATTTCATTTCCTCCTTTCCCCTGCAAGGGAGGAGTATATTTCCTAGCCCTATTGATGTTGGGTCATGTGATCTGCTTTGACCAATGAGACATTACAAGATGTGATTCAAGTGGAGGCTTGACA
>NW_003859225.1:0-1081 GCF_000181295.1 Otolemur garnettii | reverse complement strand
CAATGCCTGGCTATTTTTAGAGATGGGGGTCTCACTCTGGCTCAGGCTGGTATCAAACCTGTGAGCTCAGACAATCCACTTGCCTCAGCCTCCCAAGTAGCTGGGACCACAGGCGCCCGCCACAACGCCTGGCCATTTTTTGGTTGCAGCCATCATTGTTGTTTGGCGGACCCGGGCTGGGGATTCGAACCCGCCACCTTAGGTGTATGTGGCTGGAGCTTTAGCCACTTGAGCCACAGGCGCCGAGCCTGGGTTATTGTTTTGTTGCAGTTGTCATTGTTTAGCAGGCCTGGGCCAGGTTTGAACATTCCAGCCTGGGTTTAAGTGGCCAGTGCCCCACCCACTGAGTTAATGGTGCTGCCCTCATTTTTTTTTTTTTTTTTTTTTTTTTGAGACACACTCTCACTTTGTTGCCCTCTGTAGAGTACTTTGGCGTTACAGCTTACAGCAATCTCAAACTCTTGGGCTCAAGCAATTCTTTTGCCTCAAGCCTCTTAAGTAGCTGGGACCTGAGGTATCCGCCACAGTGCTTGGCTATTTTTTATAGATGGAGTCTTGCTCTTGCTCAGGCTGGTCTCGAATGTGTGCACTCCAGTAATCTACCCGCCTCAGCCTCCCAGAGTACTGGGATTACAGGCATGAGCCACAGCACCGACCCCAAAATAAAAAAACTTTTAAGTTTCCTAAGCACTGCATTATCAGGGCTCCCAATTCCATCATAGTTTCATGCCGCCTACCCTCAATTCCTCCTCAGTAATTTTCAGTTTCTTTTTTGTTTGTTTGTTTGCAGTTTTTTTTTTTTTTGGCAGGGGCCAGGTTTGAACCCACCACCTCTGGTATATGGGGCCAGTGCCCTACTCCTTTGAGCCACAGGTACTGCCCCACTTTCAGTTTCTGTCAACACAAGCCCTCTTATTATTCCTGTACCTTCTTCTGGTTTCAAGGCTTTCACTGAAGATGTTCAACTTTATTTTTTTGCAGTTTTTGGCCAGGGCTGGGCCTGAACCCACCACCTCCGGCATGTGGGGCTAGCGCCCCACCCCTTTGAGCCACAAGTGACAAGCAACTTTTTTTTTTTTGA
>NW_003859224.1:0-1082 GCF_000181295.1 Otolemur garnettii | reverse complement strand
AGGGAAAAAACTCATTAAAAAATAAAAGAAAAAAAACCTCATTTCAATTCAAGTTCAGGGGAGGTAGAACAAGGGTGAGGGCAGAGGAGAGGGAGTTTGGGGTGCTCCCACTGAATGGGCACAATGTGGGGGTGTATGGCACACCTTTGAGGTGCAGGATATAATTACAAGAGGGATTCTACCTAACAGATTCAAATATTGTGACTTGGCCCTTGATATCCTTTTTTGTTGGGGTTATTCTCCTAGCAGATGGGTGATACTTGGCTGTTTGTAACCTCATATTACCTTGAAATAAAAAAAATAAAACTCAAGACCGTTGCTAACCCCAGTTTAACTTCAGCAGTGAAGGGATGGGTGCAAGCTTAGCCAATCAGAACCTCTGCTGGATCTCTGGTTAGGGAGGAGCTGTTGGCAATTCACTGCAGACCGCCTGCAACAGTGCCAAGTGGACAGTGAGGGCAGCTCCTGTGGTGGCTAGAGCAGTGTCCATGTCCCTAAGGGGGTGTTCCTGGGCATGACTTAACTGCACTTCACAGCTCGGCTTCCTAGGTCCTGGCCTATTCCCTGAGCCTGTTTCTCTACTATTCCCCTTGACTGTTCAGCTGCTGACCTTGCTGTCCATGTCTAGTCCTTTTCTGTTTAAGTTCACTCATGTCAATTTTCATTGATTGGAAGAGCTCTGGCTGGTAAAAGAGTGTAACAGAACACATGGCCAAGTGACAGCAACTATTATGATGCCGTTTTTCTCCTTATTTCCTCCATCAAAGAGGATGATCATCTAGCTAGAATAGTGTAAACTTAATAAAGCCCAAAATAAGATAATTAGAGAGCATCTATTTATTTTATTAAAGTCAAATTTCTAGACTAGGCACATCACTTCCAGACTACAGGGATAACGTACTCATGAAACTAAAGAAGTGCTTTCCTTCACCTTTAAGAAACCATGGTAATTAGAGAATCCCATCTGCAGCTGTGATCATGTCTAGACTCTGCAGAAAAGAGGAAATGGAAAATTATCTAAACTACAGACCCGGCTGTGTATACCTGACAAAGTTCTAGAGCGAATTAGATTCAGAGTCCCA
>NW_003859223.1:0-1082 GCF_000181295.1 Otolemur garnettii | reverse complement strand
CACCCACACCCAGGAAAGACATATTCTGGGATACAGCGAACTGCATATTTGCCTGATAATGAGGAAGGAAAGGAGGTTTGGGGACTGCTTCATAGGGCCTTTGACCGGAAGCTGATTTTCACAGTAGGGTACTCTGGCATTCTGGGAGTCTCGATGTCATCACATGGAATGATATTCACCACAAAACGTCTGAATTTGGAGGACCAGAATTGTGAAAGTCTATTGAAATGCAATGACTGCTAAATGGATTGTAGGGGTTATAAAATATGGCAATTTCAAGGTACAGATATAAGGAGACTTTACAGTAGTGGTACTGGGTATAGTAAAGATTTTGAGAGATGCTAATCAGGGATGGTAACATCAAGGATGGAAAGACTGGTCCCCATAAATTTCTACTCTGCCAACTACAAAGTTTATGTAGTTACCAAATTTTGCAACAAATGGCAATGCAAGATGAATAGTATGGAAGGTGATTTCATTTGAGGCTTCATGTGTATTTGAAAGGTAGATCCTAGAAATGTTATTTACATTGGTTTCTTTTAGGTCACCCTTTTTTTTTCTCTCCTCTCCCCTCACCAATCCACAGAGAACATGAACTCACTTGGCCAATAGCATTTTAGGAAAAGTCTTAGTTGTAAGGGGACCAGTCATGGAAGCTGTGTTACAGGAAACCCAATTTTCATTATGAAACTCAAATAGAATACCTTAGCCCTTGATATTAAAGAAAAAAATACATCCTGAGACTTATCAAATCCTCAAATTTGAAAATCCTACCAGCATATGATTATAATGCCCCCCATAAAATACAGTATAATATGTCTATGAGAGTCACTACTTATAATAAACAGAAAATAAGAAATGGCCTGTTAAGAGGTAGATACAGGCAAGACATCTAGATTTACTCACTGACTAAATGACTCACATCTGCACTTGTAAGAGAGACATAAGTCACCCATCTTGAGGATTTCCTGGGAATGTTTGTAACACTAAATACTAAATGCTCAAATGCCAAATATCTCTTGTACCAATTGGAACCACTTGTGGTGACACTAAAGGAATTTTTTCCTTTTGCAGCTTTGGCT
>NW_003859222.1:0-1082 GCF_000181295.1 Otolemur garnettii | reverse complement strand
AACTCCTGGGCTCAAGCGAGTCTCCTGCCTCCGCCTCCCAAGTAGCTGGGACCACAGGCGCCCGCCACAACGCCTGGCTAGTTTTTGGTTGCAGCCGTCATTGTTTGGCGGGTCCGGGCTGGGGATTCGAACCCGCCACCTTAGGTGTACATGGCTGGCGCCTTAGCCGTTTGAGCTATAGGCGCCGAGCCAAGCTTGGGCCTTTTTAATGTGTTATCTTTGCCACTTTCTGTTACAATTTGAGCTGTAGCTGTAAGTGAACTTTTGTTTTAGAAAGGCGTGTGTCTCCTGACTTTGCATTTCCATACATTCTCTAGGTTTGTGGAGCCCTCTCTAAAGAGTTTAAAGCTGAGTCTTTTTTTTTTTTTTTTGAGACTGAGTCTCTTTTGCCTGGGCTAGAGTGCCAGAATCTCAGCCTAACTCACAGCAACCTCAAACTCCTGGGCTCAAGCAATCCTCCTGCCTTAGCCTCCCAAGTAGCGGTGACTGACTACATGCCTGGCTAATTTTCTGTTTTCAGTAGAGACGGGGTCTTGCTTTGTTCAGGCTGGTATCCATCTCCTGAGCTAAACTGATCCTCCTGCCTTGGCTTCCCAGAGTGCTAGGTTTACAGGTGTGAGCCATTGCACCTGGCCTAAAAGCTGAGTCTTAATGAAATTTTGTCTGACCCTGCCTCTTACTCCTGGTTAGATTAGATATTCTTGTGTCTTTCATTATAGGAATTACATTAATATAGTTGTTGGTGTCTGTGTGTATATATGTTTCTTTCCTTAGACTATAATTCCTTGGTCGTATGTACTATATTTTTCTTTTCTTTTCTTTTCTTTTCTTTTTTTTTTTGAGACAGTAGCCTCAAGCTGTCCCCCTGGGTAGAGTACTGTGACATCACAGCTTACAGCAACCTCCAACTCCTGGGCTCAAGCGAGTCTCCTGCCTCAGCCTCCTGAGTAGCTGGGACCACAAGCGCCTGCCACAACGCCTGGCTACTTTTTGGTTGCAGCCGTCATTGTTGTTTGGCAGGCCCGGGCTGGATTCGAACCCGCCACCTTGGGTGTATGTGGCTGGCGCCTTAGCCACTTGAG
>NW_003859221.1:0-1082 GCF_000181295.1 Otolemur garnettii | reverse complement strand
CTCAAGTGGCTAAGGCGCCAGCCACATACACCCAAGGTGGCGGGTTCGAATCCAGCCCGGGCCTGCCAAACAACAATGACGGCTGCAACCAAAAAGTAGCCAGGCGTTGTGGCAGGCGCTTGTGGTCCCAGCTACTCAGGAGGCTGAGGCAGGAGACTCGCTTGAGCCCAGGAGTTGGAGGTTGCTGTAAGCTGTGATGTCACAGTACTCTACCCAGGGGGACAGCTTGAGGCTACTGTCTCAAAAAAAAAAAGAAAAGAAAAGAAAAGAAAAGAAAAATATAGTACATACGACCAAGGAATTATAGTCTAAGGAAAGAAACATATATACACACAGACACCAACAACTATATTAATGTAATTCCTATAATGAAAGACACAAGAATATCTAATCTAACCAGGAGTAAGAGGCAGGGTCAGACAAAATTTCATTAAGACTCAGCTTTTAGGCCAGGTGCAATGGCTCACACCTGTAAACCTAGCACTCTGGGAAGCCAAGGCAGGAGGATCAGTTTAGCTCAGGAGATGGATACCAGCCTGAACAAAGCAAGACCCCGTCTCTACTGAAAACAGAAAATTAGCCAGGCATGTAGTCAGTCACCGCTACTTGGGAGGCTAAGGCAGGAGGATTGCTTGAGCCCAGGAGTTTGAGGTTGCTGTGAGTTAGGCTGAGATTCTGGCACTCTAGCCCAGGCAAAAGAGACTCAGTCTCAAAAAAAAAAAAAAAAGACTCAGCTTTAAACTCTTTAGAGAGGGCTCCACAAACCTAGAGAATGTATGGAAATGCAAAGTCAGGAGACACACGCCTTTCTAAAACAAAAGTTCACTTACAGCTACAGCTCAAATTGTAACAGAAAGTGGCAAAGATAACACATTAAAAAGGCCCAAGCTTGGCTCGGCGCCTATAGCTCAAACGGCTAAGGCGCCAGCCATGTACACCTAAGGTGGCGGGTTCGAATCCCCAGCCCGGACCCGCCAAACAATGACGGCTGCAACCAAAAACTAGCCAGGCGTTGTGGCGGGCGCCTGTGGTCCCAGCTACTTGGGAGGCGGAGGCAGGAGACTCGCTTGAGCCCAGGAGTT
>NW_003859220.1:0-1083 GCF_000181295.1 Otolemur garnettii | reverse complement strand
TGATAAGGGACTGTCTTTATTTTTGTTCTGAAAATTAATTGATAGAAAAATAGAAAGCAAGGTTTGGGCCCTTCCCTGTCTTGGCTGCCAACGTAAAGTGCACTGGAGCGCTGATTGTAAGGCACGGTAGTGAGTGATGTGTGAGGCACGCTGAGGGGTGAGGTGTGGGACTAATAATAAGAATAAGTGATCATTAAATAAGAATGTTTACCCGACTTCAGCATAACATTAAACGCCAAACATCACAATGGTAGTTTGAAATATTATTGGTACTCACTGCTGTGCCAAGTCACCGTGAGTATGTGGACGTGTGATGGGGGTCAGTGCACCTGCCTGCACTTGGAAGATAACACTCTGGGAGCCACAGGCCACTTCAAAGGTGAAGGCATGCGTTTGTGCAGAGGGCAAGAGTGTGCAAGTGTTTATTTCGCATGACATTGTGACACAACGCCATCTACAAAGTTCATGTTGGAGAGCTACATCATTGAGTTCCACAACAAAAATCACATAAAACTTATGACGTTTTAAGTAAGTTTATGATTTTGTTGGGCCACACTGATAGCCATCCTGGGCCACTTGTAGCCTGTGGGTCATAGGTTGGACACCCCTGTGTAAATTAACCTGAGAGACAGGTGTTATGTTTAAAATGGGCCAGGTCTGGTTATTTTCTTGGTCTTTTTTCTTGCAAGATATTGAGATAACAATGGAAGTCAATTGTTCTTGCTGAGTCCATCTGGTTTCATGAAAATAGAGGTAAAATACCCTTGTAATGCCTGTCAGACTCTAAGGGCCTGGATGCAAAATACTCTTCATAGGTCAGGTGCAGGGGCTCACGCCTGTAACCCTAGCACTCTGGGAGGCCCAGGCAGGTGGATCGCTTCAGCTCAGGAGTTTGAGACCAGCCTGAGGAAGAGTGAGACTCTGCCTCTACTAAAAATAGGAAAAACTAGTTAGGCGTCATGACGGGTGCCTGTATTCTCAGCTACTCAGGAGGCTGAGGCATGAGGATCACTCCAACCAGGGAGTTTGAGGTTGCCATGAGCTATGATGCCACAGCACTTTACCCAGGGTAACAGAGTGAGA
>NW_003859219.1:0-1083 GCF_000181295.1 Otolemur garnettii | reverse complement strand
GCTGTGTAGGAAAAGCTTTTCTGATGAAATGTGAATAGTGATTTACATGATGTGCCTCAAACTTCAAAGCTGCTGCAGACACAAAATTCAGAAGATAAAATTACCAGGTGAAAACAAATTTACTATGTGGCATTCAAAACATATGACAAAAATATTTTGATTGAGATTGTTACTGTCAGGTTTTTTGTTCTAAATGTAAAAGTAAAACATGCTCCTGGTTTTAAAATATACTATTATAGAAAATAAAAACATTGAAAATCTCTTAGGAACTCTCACCAAAAAAACCACAAAATTAATCCTTAACCCTTTAAAAAACAATAAAGGCAAAGGGTATTCTACAAAACATTTTATAACCTATTATATGTACATTATTAATTAGTATGAAAAGTAAATATTAATCAGCACATGATATATTATATATTTATTTTTAATTTGTTCATTGACTTGTTTGTGTCCATCACTCATGCAATCTGCCTAAAGATAAGCTCTCATATGTTTATTACCCTACATCATCCAGAAAATTTATAACAGAATTTGGCATATAATAGGTGCTCAATAAATTTTTTTAAATAAATAAGTAAATTATCTAATGTATAAAACCAGAAATATATATCTGTCATGTCTAAAATAGTAAAGTTGTTCAAAAAGGAATTTGATTAAATAAAATACTTGTAAATAAGCTTTGTTGGCTTATTTTTATAAGACTATTCTTTAATAGCTAAGCTATTACCTTTTATTTTCTAAGTGATATGTATTATAGAGAAACAAGTTTTATTCAACAGCTATATCATTTCTGGGGAGTTTATACATAAGAGAATAAGATAGGTGAAATAGTTTTCTAGTAATGTATCCTAAGTTTTAACTTAATAAAACACAGGTACTCTGGTGGCGGAGTATTCCTTCTGGAATTTAAGAGACAAGGTTGGAATGAACACTTCTTTTCTATTCCACATTGGATCATATAGCTTCTTAGTACTACAAGAACTAAACAGAACTAATGACTGACACAAACTTTAATGTGGAGATAAGAAGAGGCAGAAGAGATTCAGTCTATTTGCATAATGGACTGATGAGCTACAGGGT
>NW_003859218.1:0-1083 GCF_000181295.1 Otolemur garnettii | reverse complement strand
ACCCTGTAGCTCATCAGTCCATTATGCAAATAGACTGAATCTCTTCTGCCTCTTCTTATCTCCACATTAAAGTTTGTGTCAGTCATTAGTTCTGTTTAGTTCTTGTAGTACTAAGAAGCTATATGATCCAATGTGGAATAGAAAAGAAGTGTTCATTCCAACCTTGTCTCTTAAATTCCAGAAGGAATACTCCGCCACCAGAGTACCTGTGTTTTATTAAGTTAAAACTTAGGATACATTACTAGAAAACTATTTCACCTATCTTATTCTCTTATGTATAAACTCCCCAGAAATGATATAGCTGTTGAATAAAACTTGTTTCTCTATAATACATATCACTTAGAAAATAAAAGGTAATAGCTTAGCTATTAAAGAATAGTCTTATAAAAATAAGCCAACAAAGCTTATTTACAAGTATTTTATTTAATCAAATTCCTTTTTGAACAACTTTACTATTTTAGACATGACAGATATATATTTCTGGTTTTATACATTAGATAATTTACTTATTTATTTAAAAAAATTTATTGAGCACCTATTATATGCCAAATTCTGTTATAAATTTTCTGGATGATGTAGGGTAATAAACATATGAGAGCTTATCTTTAGGCAGATTGCATGAGTGATGGACACAAACAAGTCAATGAACAAATTAAAAATAAATATATAATATATCATGTGCTGATTAATATTTACTTTTCATACTAATTAATAATGTACATATAATAGGTTATAAAATGTTTTGTAGAATACCCTTTGCCTTTATTGTTTTTTAAAGGGTTAAGGATTAATTTTGTGGTTTTTTTGGTGAGAGTTCCTAAGAGATTTTCAATGTTTTTATTTTCTATAATAGTATATTTTAAAACCAGGAGCATGTTTTACTTTTACATTTAGAACAAAAAACCTGACAGTAACAATCTCAATCAAAATATTTTTGTCATATGTTTTGAATGCCACATAGTAAATTTGTTTTCACCTGGTAATTTTATCTTCTGAATTTTGTGTCTGCAGCAGCTTTGAAGTTTGAGGCACATCATGTAAATCACTATTCACATTTCATCAGAAAAGCTTTTCCTACACAGC
>NW_003859217.1:0-1083 GCF_000181295.1 Otolemur garnettii | reverse complement strand
CTTAATGAGCACAGTCATAACTCCACCAGCAGTCTCAATACCCAGAGAAAGAGGAGTGACATCCAATAGTAGCAAATCCTGAACATTCTCGGATTTGTCACCAGATAAGATGGCCGCCTGGACAGCTGCACCATAAGCAACAGCCTCATCAGGGTTGATGCTCTTATTCAGTTCTTTTCCATTGAAGAAGTCTTGGAGAAGCTTTTGAATCTTGGGGATATGGGTAGAACCACCAACCAGGACAATGTCATGAATCTGTGACTTGTCTAGTTTGGCATCTGGAAGGGCTTTCTCTACAGGGTCCAGGGTGCCACGGAACAGATCAGCATTCAATTCTTCAAATCGGGCACGGGTAATGGAGGTATAGAAGTCGATTCCTTCATAAAGGGAATCAATCTCAATACTGGCCTGGGTGCTGGAAGATAGAGTATGCTTAGCACGTTCGCAAGCAGTACGGAGGCGACGGACAGCTCTTTTATTCTCACTGATGTCCTTCTTATGTTTGCGCTTAAACTCAGCAATAAAATGGTTGACCATTCGGTTGTCAAAGTCTTCGCCACCCAAGTGAGTATCTCCAGCTGTAGATTTGACCTCAAAGATTCCATCCTCAACAGTGAGGATTGACACATCAAAAGTGCCACCTCCAAGGTCAAAGATTAGCACATTTCTTTCAGCTCCAACCTTTTTGTCTAAGCCATAAGCAATAGCAGCAGCAGTTGGCTCATTTATAATCCTAAGAACATTCAGACCAGCAATAGTTCCAGCATCTTTGGTAGCCTGACGCTGAGAATCATTGAAGTAAGCTGGTACTGTGACCACAGCATTGGTAACAGTCTTTCCCAGATAGGCTTCTGCAATTTCCTTCATCTTTGTCAGAACCATGGAGGACACCTCCTCTGGATAGAAACTTTTTGTCTCTCCTTTGTATTCTACTTGGACCTTGGGCCTGCCTGCATCATTCACCACCACAAAAGGCCAATGCTTCATATCAGACTGGACAACAGCATCATCAAACCTGCGTCCAATCAGACGCTTGGCATCAAAAACTGTGTTCGTGGGGTTCATTGCAACTTGATTTTTCGC
>NW_003859216.1:0-1083 GCF_000181295.1 Otolemur garnettii | reverse complement strand
AAGAATAAATAGAAACAATAAAATGTAAAAATTGGGAGGTGGGGGCTAGAGTTAAAATATAATTTTTATCATTCTTTTTTTTTTTTTTCTTTTTGGATGGAGCCTCAAGCTACCCGCCTGGGTAGAGTGCCATGGCATTTCAGCTCACAGCAACCTCCAACTCCTGGGCTCAAGCGAGTCTCCTGCCTCAGCCTGCCAAGTAGCTGGGACCACAGGCGCCTGCCACAACGCCCGGCCATTTTTTAGTTGCAGCCATCATTGTTGTTTGGCAGGCCCGGGCTGGGGATTCGAACCCGCCACCTTAGGTGTACGTGGCTGGTGCCTTAGCCGCTTGAGCCACAGGCGCCAAGTCAATTTTTATCATTCTTTTTGCTTGTTTGTTGTTCTTTTCATATTCAGTTAAATTGTAATAAATTTAAAATAACTGGCTATCAAATGTTATTTGCAAGCCTCCTAGAAAGCTCAAATCAAAAAACCAACAACAAATACAGAAAAAATAAAAAGCAAGCAATTAAAACACAATGCCAGAGAAAATCACTTTTATAGAAAGGAGGGAAGGAAGGAAATGAGGGAGAGGGGCAGGGAGGGCTACAAATAACCACAAATCAAACAACAGTAGTACACCCTTATATATGAATAACATTGAATGTAACAGGAATAAACTACATAATCGAAGGACCCAGAGTGGCTGAATGGATAAAAAAACCAAGACCCAATTGTATGCTATCTACAAGAAACTCACCTATAAAGAAACATGAGCTGGCTCGGCGCCTGTGGCTCAAGCAGCTAAGGCGCCAGCCACAAACACCTAAGGTGGTGGGTTCGAATCCCCAGCCCAGCCCGCCAAACGACAATGATGGCTGCAACCATAAAATGGCCAGGCGTTGTGGCGGGCGCCTGTAGTCCCAGCTACTTGGGAGGCTGAGGCAGGAGACTCGCTTGAGCCCAGGAGTTGGAGGTTGCTGGAGCCACTCCGCTGTACTCTACCAAATCTTAGATGTAAGACATGGTGAAGCTTGTGAAAAATGTATCCAAGAGGCAACCTAAATTAGACTGTCAAAACTGTGTTACTGGTTCACTCTT
>NW_003859215.1:0-1083 GCF_000181295.1 Otolemur garnettii | reverse complement strand
CCCTCTTCTGTCTTGAAAAGTTTCAGCTAAAAAGTCTACTGTCACCCTGGTAGTTTTCTCTTTGCAGGTAAGAAGTTGCTTATGCCTGGCCGCTTGCAAATTTTTTGCTTTAATTTTGACTTTGGCCAATTTAATTATGTGTCTAGGAGATGCTTTGTTTGAATTTAGTCATGCTGGGGTTCTGGATCTCTCACAATGCTTGGAAAATTCTCCAGCATGATTTCTTGAAGTAGAGCCTCTATGCCATTAGGACCTTATTCTTCTCTTAGAAATCCCTGTGATTCAAATGTTCAATCTTTTGGAATAGTCCCGTAACTCTCACAGAGAAAGCTCTGCCTTTTTCCTCTTTTTTTCTGCCTCTTTTGAGGCAGATTTTGAATGATTGAGTTAGTTTGTTCAAAAGTCTTGTCTTCAATTTCCGAGATCTTTTCTCAGAATATACTCTTACTGAGACAATAGAGTAGAGTAGAGTGTGTTTCAAATCTCCTTGAATGCCCCTTGTAATTCCTTAAGCTCTGTTACATCCCTCCTATTTATGTCTAGATCCTTGATGACTTCGCCTTAAATTTCACTGATTTCTTGAGACAGTTTTTAGACTTCTTTTGAATTTCTTTTTCCATCCTCTCAATTCCATTCATCTTATTTGCTATTCATATTCTGAATTCTATAGCTGTCATTTCAACAATTTCTCTATGGGTGGAATTTTCAGCTGTATCTATCTCCCTTGTAATCTCTTGGGAGAGTCAGTCTGCTCTGATCTTTCATGTTGCCAGGGTTCTTCTGCTGATTTCTCCCCATGAGTATTTTCCGTATATATATATATATTACTTTTAAACTGGAATGTCAGATTCTTCCTAAACTGTTACTGAGAGATAATCTAGTTGGGATACCATTGGCAGCACTCAGGAGACCTATTTGAAAACTAAAACTTACTGGCTGAAATTATATGCAGAGGCCCTAGGATGTGGAGCTCCTCACTGCCCCCACCCCTGACTGTTCAAATGAGCTGCCATTTTTCTCCAAAGTCCCAGGTATGACAGATTGGAAATGCCACAGCTTCTCTTCTCTGTGGTTAGGGTAGGG
>NW_003859214.1:0-1083 GCF_000181295.1 Otolemur garnettii | reverse complement strand
GTTGTTTTGGCGGGTCCGGGCTGGGGATTCGAACCCGCCACCTTAGGTGTACGTGGCTGGCGCCTTAGCCGGTTGAGCTATAGGCGCCGAGCCCTTTTTATTTTTTTTAATGTAGATACTAGAAAATGTAAAATTATGTATGTGGCTGGCATTTGTGACTGGAATTCTTATTTTTATTTATTTATTTTTTTAAGACAGAATCTCCCCTTGTCATCCTGGCTAGAGCATGGTGACATCATAGCTCAACCTACTGGGCTCAAGTGATCCTCTTGCCTCAGCCTCCCACGTAACTGGGACTGCGGGTGCCCACCACAATGCCTGGCTATTTTTAGAGACAGGGGTCTCACTCTTGCACAGGCTGGTCTTGATCTCCTGAGCTCGAGCAATCCACCCACCTTGGCCTCCTAGATTGTTGGGATTACAGGCGTGAGCCACCACCTCGCCTGGCCCTTAGAATTCTATTTTTATTGGACACCACTGGTGGGCTATAGACCTTATCTGGGTCAAAACATTAATCTCCCAATCAAAAAATTAATCACCTTGGTTAATTCTCCTCACTTTGTAGATGAGAAGGGGCTAAATATTCCACTGAATTACAGCTGAAAAGAAAGACTAGCCATTACATAAAACATTTATTCCACTACAATCCAACGTTTAAAAGGCATTTTTATGACCATGAGAGAAAATTAATTATGGACAGAATCTTCGACAATCACAAGGCACTCTTGTTTATTTTGTGAGGCACTGTTTGGTATTGTGGTTATGTAGGAAAATGGCTATATTTAGAGATGCACCCTGATGAATGTGGGGCTGAAATGCCACGATCACTGAGGTTTCCTTTACCAAAAAAGAAAAGAGAGTGAAGAAATAGATGAAACAAATGTGACCAAATCTTGATCATCGTGGACACTGGCTGTGGGGTGTGCAGGGTTCCTTATACTGTTCTCTCTACTTCTATGTATATTTGTAAGTGTCATAAAACCACACACCCGGCTCAGCGCCTATAGCTCAACTGGCTAAGGCGCCAGCCACGTACACCTAAGGTGGTGGGTTCGAATCCCCAGCCCGGACCCGCCAAACAAC
>NW_003859213.1:0-1083 GCF_000181295.1 Otolemur garnettii | reverse complement strand
TGTTGTTTGGCGGGTCCGGGCTGGGGATTCGAACCTGCCACCTTAGGTGTACGTGGCTGGCGCCTTAGCCGGTTGAGCTATAGGCGCCGAGCCATCTTACTCTACATTAATGTACTGTCCCTCCACAGAGTCCTGTAACAACAGCAACAAAAAGGATTTTGAAAGGCTGGGTGCCATATCTCACGCCTGTGATCTCAGCACTCTGGGAGGCAGAGGCAGGTGGATTGCCTGAGATTACAGGTTCAAGACCAGCTTGAGCAAGTGTGAGACCCCTGTCTCTAAAAATCGCTGGGCATTGTGATGGGTACCTGTAGTCCCACCTACTTGAGAGGCTGAGACAAGAGGTTCGCTTATGTCCAAGAGTTTGAGGTTGCTGTGAGCTGTGATGCCATGGCACTCTACCCAGGGCAAAGAGTGAAACTCTGTCTCAAAAAAAAAATTTTTTTTAAGATATTAGCAAATGTCTGTGTGTAGGTGAGAGAGTGTTATTACTTCTTTAAATTTAACTGTACTTCTGCATTGCTGGAGTATGGATTGCTTTAGTGATAAGAAAAAAGTTTCTCTCTGAATTTTAAAAAGAGATATTTTAGGAAGTAGAATTAACAGATCTTGGTGACTAATTATATGCAGCCAGGGGATGTGATGGGGGGAGAAGTCTAGGAGAGCTTCCAGGTGCTTTGAAAAAACTTTTTATTTTGAAATAATTTTAGGCCTTCAGAAGCTTTGCACAGACAGTTCTCATAGCCCCCCACCTCCTCCAATCCCCGAGTTCTTCTCTGCCAACACCAAGTATAACCACAAACCACAATGACCAGAGCAAGAGGCAACCGCCAGAGCAGCACTGTCCAGGGTACTGCAGAACTCCCAATCCTCAGTTTTTGTGGCCTTGACACTTTGGGGTTTTTTTGTTCTTTTTTTGAGACAGAGTCTCACTTTCTTGCCCTTGGTGGAGTGCTGCGGCACGTCACACTGCTCACAGCAACCTCCAGGTCTTTTTTTTTTTTTTTTGAGACAGAGCCTCAAGCTGTCCCCCTGGGTAGAGTGCCATGGCATCACAGCTCACAGCAACCTCCAACTCCTGGG
>NW_003859212.1:0-1083 GCF_000181295.1 Otolemur garnettii | reverse complement strand
CCCTCCCTCCTGAGCGGGGAAGCCCTTCACTTCCACTCATTCAGGCTAATTGAGAGATCCCCTCCTTCCACACTCTTGATTACCACTGTTTTCCATTCTGGGCATTTTCACATCTGTCTTCTCAAACTGTACTCAACCTCTCCAGGCTGCAGGGGGCCCAGCAGCCACAGCAGTGATATGACCCTATAGAGGTCCTGGTTCTTTGAGTCCCCTCAGCAGATCCTCAGCCCATGGTTTGATCTGATCCCAATCTGCTTTGCTGTTGTACAGATTAAGAAAGAAAAATTTGGCTTGGTGCCTGTGGCTCAAGCGGCTAAGGCGCCAGCCACATACACCTAAGATGGCGGGTTCGAATCCAGCCCGGACCCGCCAAACAACAAAGATGGCTGCAACCAAAAAATAGCCAGGCGTTGTGGCAGGCGCCTGTGGTCCCAGCTACTTGGGAGGCTGAGGCAGGAGACTCGCTTGAGCTCAGGAGTTGGAGGTTGCTGTGAGCGTGATGCCCTGGCACTCTACCCAGGGGGATAGCTTGAGCTCTGTCTCAAAAAAAAAAAAAAAAAAAAACCCACACAGTTCCTGCAGTGCTGGCTTCTGAGGTACTTCTGGATATACAGAACACATGTGCTCTCTAGCAGGAACTTGTGAAGTCTAGCATAGCCTGTCATCTTCCCAGGCCCTTTATCTTTTCTTTCTCTATCACATTATACATTTATTAAAGCTTTGTTTTACATCTGTCATTTCACTTTTGGGCCTCTCAGCGACCTTATGTTATAAGCAGGGAATAATTGATTATTTAAAGGTGAGGAAAACAAAGCTCAGAGAGAAATGATTTCCAATGGAAATGTCACAATTTGATGGGAGGTTTTTTTGTTTGTTTGGTTTGGGGTTTTTTTTTGGCCGGGGCTGGGTTTGAACCCGCCATCTCCAGCATATGGGGCCTGCACCCTACCCTTTTGAGCCACAGGCGTCACCTGGAAATGTCACAATTTGAAATCAGGTTTTTTGACACCGAGCTTTCTGCTCTTTCCACTGCTGCCTCTATCATAATGTTTATTCTTTTTTTTTTTTTTTTTTTTTTTTTTT
>NW_003859211.1:0-1083 GCF_000181295.1 Otolemur garnettii | reverse complement strand
ATGTCCTCATAAACACTCCCCTGTAAATAACTTGCAGAACGCACTGAGTTTGGGTGTATATATATACTCTTAAAACCATAACCAACATTAAGAGCTAGATACATCTGCCACTTCCCTAAGTTTCCTCACATTCCCAAAATTGTTATCAATTATCTTTCTTTTCATTCTGTTTTGGGGGTACATACTCTGTACTAGTTGATAACATGCTGATTTGTGTTGAATGCCTGTTTGTTCCCTGGGGTCTGATTTCTGGGTATTGGGAATCAGATGTGCAGGTGCCACAACCCTGTGACTGACCCCAGTGAGCAGTGCTGGACCCCAAGGCTCAGGGGAGCTTCCCTGCAGGACAACCCCTCACAGATGTGATCAGACATCACTGCTGGTAGAACTGAAGGTGCACAGGAGGGTAACTGGGGAGAGGACCCTTGGGAGATGGTGCCTGGTGTCTCCAGGAATTACTGCACATGCTTTTGCTGATTTTCATTGGTAATATTTGTGTAATAAACCACCAGGAGTGTAGTATCTTATTCTGAGACCTGTGTTTATATTGCTGAGAGAGAATGAGGATGGTCTTGGCAGACTCTATATATTTACATCATAAGTAGTGATTGCCTGAATAACCCTGCGTTGTTGACACATAGCTAAAGCATAGTTTAGCAAAGCAAGGGATGAAAAGGTGGAGGAGATGAGCCTCTGATGGCTGAGGCTGCAGGATCATGTGGAGTGAGGCAGCAGATTCTCCAAGTAAGCTGTCAGGGGTAAATGTTATCAGTGGGAGTTGGGAATGGTACAGTCACACTCTAAGGGTTCATGTCTCAGTGAACACTGGGACAGTGCAGAAATGTGTGTGTACAGGTAATAAGTGAAAAGAAAGCAAAAACTGCTGCACTCAGCCCTGGCCCTCCACACACTGACCTGTGACTACAAAACTCTGATCCACAATCAACATGAACAGTTTTCCTGAAAACACAAACCACAGTGTCAAAAAACGTGGCCCCAGTGTAGAGCTGGAGAAAAAAAACCATTAAACTACTAAATCCAGGCAGTATCAGGAGAGAGGTTTATCACATTGTGACATGATTT
>NW_003859210.1:0-1083 GCF_000181295.1 Otolemur garnettii | reverse complement strand
AAAAAAAAAAAAAAAAAAAAAAAAAAAGAATAAACATTATGATAGAGGCAGCAGTGGAAAGAGCAGAAAGCTCGGTGTCAAAAAACCTGATTTCAAATTGTGACATTTCCAGGTGACGCCTGTGGCTCAAAAGGGTAGGGTGCAGGCCCCATATGCTGGAGATGGCGGGTTCAAACCCAGCCCCGGCCAAAAAAAAACCCCAAACCAAACAAACAAAAAAACCTCCCATCAAATTGTGACATTTCCAATGGAAATCATTTCTCTCTGAGCTTTGTTTTCCTCACCTTTAAATAATCAATTATTCCCTGCTTATAACATAAGGTCGCTGAGAGGCCCAAAAGTGAAATGACAGATGTAAAACAAAGCTTTAATAAATGTATAATGTGATAGAGAAAGAAAAGATAAAGGGCCTGGGAAGATGACAGGCTATGCTAGACTTCACAAGTTCCTGCTAGAGAGCACATGTGTTCTGTATATCCAGAAGTACCTCAGAAGCCAGCACTGCAGGAACTGTGTGGGTTTTTTTTTTTTTTTTTTTTTGAGACAGAGCTCAAGCTATCCCCCTGGGTAGAGTGCCAGGGCATCACGCTCACAGCAACCTCCAACTCCTGAGCTCAAGCGAGTCTCCTGCCTCAGCCTCCCAAGTAGCTGGGACCACAGGCGCCTGCCACAACGCCTGGCTATTTTTTGGTTGCAGCCATCTTTGTTGTTTGGCGGGTCCGGGCTGGATTCGAACCCGCCATCTTAGGTGTATGTGGCTGGCGCCTTAGCCGCTTGAGCCACAGGCACCAAGCCAAATTTTTCTTTCTTAATCTGTACAACAGCAAAGCAGATTGGGATCAGATCAAACCATGGGCTGAGGATCTGCTGAGGGGACTCAAAGAACCAGGACCTCTATAGGGTCATATCACTGCTGTGGCTGCTGGGCCCCCTGCAGCCTGGAGAGGTTGAGTACAGTTTGAGAAGACAGATGTGAAAATGCCCAGAATGGAAAACAGTGGTAATCAAGAGTGTGGAAGGAGGGGATCTCTCAATTAGCCTGAATGAGTGGAAGTGAAGGGCTTCCCCGCTCAGGAGGGAGGG
>NW_003859209.1:0-1083 GCF_000181295.1 Otolemur garnettii | reverse complement strand
TGAGACAGAGTCTCACTATGTCGCCCTCAGTCGAGTGCCATGGTGTCATAGCTCACAGCAACCTCAAACTCTCGGGCTTAAGCAATTCTCTTGCCTCAGCCTCCCAAGTAACTGGGAGTATAGGTGCCCACCACAACACCTGGCTATTTTTTATTGCAGTTGTCATTTTTGTTTAACGAGCCCTGGCCAGGCTTGAACCCACCAGCCTTGGTGTATATGGCTAGCACCCTACTCACTGAGTTATGGGCGCTGAGCTGAGGCTGCTAATTTAGTTAGCTTCAATAGTACCTAAAGATAAAGCTTGACTGGGATGCAACCCCCTCACACTCCTCTGTTAGGACAAAAAGAACAAACTCTAACTTGCAAAAAGACTTTTGGATAATATCTCTCATGCCACTTACCTCTGCCTTTTATTAATATAATCATGATGGTCTCATTATGGATGTTATAGTTCCTTTCATGCCATGGAATTGATGAAGGTGATAACTTTATACAAGTAATTACTCCAAAGGATTTTTTTTTTTTGAGACAAGAGTCTCACTTTGTTGTCCCCCTACAGTGCTCTGGCATCATAGCTCACAGCAACCTCAGATTCTTGGGCTAAAGCGATTCTCTTGCCTCAGGCTCCCACATAGCTGGGACTTCAGGCACCCACCACAATGTCCAGCTATTTTTAGAGATGGAGTCTTGCTCTAGCTCAGGCTGGTCTTGAATTCACGAGCTCAGGCGATCCTGCCTGGCTCAGCCTCCCATAGTGCTGGGATTACAGTGTAATCCACCATACCTGGCCTCCAAAGGATTTTTTAAAATCCAGGTACAGTAGCTCATGCCTGTAATTCCAGCACATTGGGAGGTCAAGGCAGGAGAATCGCTTGAAGCCAGGAGTTCAAGACTAGCCCGACTAACATATTGAGACCTATCCCTACAAAAAAAAAAAAAAAATAGAAAATTTGCCAGGTGTTTTTGCAAATTAGTCCCAGCTTTATAGGAGCCTGAAGTGAAAGGATCATTTGAGCCCAGGAGTTTGAGACCACATTAGATTGTGATCACACTACTGGGTGACAGAGTGAGACAGAGTCTCAC
>NW_003859208.1:0-1083 GCF_000181295.1 Otolemur garnettii | reverse complement strand
TACCACAGCAGTTGGAATGGAACTGGAGACTATTGGTACAGCTGACCCAGCTTCCAGGGTAATCTGACCCTCGGAGATAGCACACTGCAAGTTTAGAAGGACAAACTCTAAGCCCCATTTTTTTATAGTTCCAACGAACCATCTCCGGAGGTGATGATGACATAACAGTTCTGGTAAGTAATTAACATCACTTTGTTCCATGAGGCAGCCTATAATCAACAGCTACCTTTATCTTTAATAAAATAAACAGAATGATATGAAATAAACGAGAGATAGCCAGTCTTCGGTGAAGCCTAAACCCAAACGCTACCATCATCTGCTCCCACCCAAGGATGCGAAGAAACGAGTGCAGAAGGGTGAGGTAGGTTTTGTTAAACAAAGAGTAGAGAGTGCTGAGGAGGGAATGTGGGGAGGAAGGAGGCATTTGCTCAATCAGTACCTATTTTCAGAATTTCCTTCAAGCTGGCTTGGACTGAGAGCCATCAATTATTAAAAAGATGTAACATGATGCTTCCTTTGTTGAGGCAAATCTGCAAGCAGATCCCGAGAGAAAATAAAAAATGAATTAGGCAGAATTTATTAGTGTGCTTGAAGAAAAGAAAGATTTAGCTATTGAGAGGGGCACTTTCCACATATATCACAGCCTGCATGTGCTGTCCCCATGGTTTTGTAGTGTAGGGTTGAGGAGGAAGCATCCAAGGTGCCACTTCCTATCCCAGAAAATATTTTTAAAGCAAATATAGATAACTAAATTACCAGAGTCCTTTTCCCACAAAGTCATTGACCCAAGGCAATGGGAATGATCCCATCCCAACCACCACTCTCGCCAGGAGGAGCAGCAGCCTCTACCTTGTGGCAGGAACCTCCTTAGAAGGGAAATTACCTGCCTACTTTCAGACGGAAAAAGATCTGTGAATGGACATTCCAATAAAAAGAGAAGTCATTCAGCACATAACATTCCTGAAACATGGTAGCGTTACAGTGCAAACCAACCGCTAACACAGCTTTCCTTGGGGGAAAGCACGTTTTGAATAGCAAAACCTCAAAACCTCAGGAGCACATCTTACTGGGAAGAGTTACCCG
>NW_003859207.1:0-1083 GCF_000181295.1 Otolemur garnettii | reverse complement strand
ATGGAACAAAAAACAGATTCCATAGTATCCCATAATATGGACATATCTATCACATTTTGTTAATCCATGCACCAGTCAGTGGGCTTCTGGGTGGTTTCCACTTTTTGACTATAATACTGTTGCTAATGAACATTTGTGTATAAATTTTGGGTAGACATATGTTTTCATTTCTCTTGGGTTGATACTCAGAAGTGGAATTTGCTTGGTTATATAGCAAATTTAGCTTTAACATTTTAAGAAACTGCCAGACTGTTTTCCAAAATGGTTGTACCTTTTACAGTCTCATCAACAATGTACAAGCATTTTCGTTTCCACATTCCATTGTCAGTCATTCTCATGATAGCTGTTTCAGTGGGTGTGAAGTGGTATTACACTGTGTTTTCAATATCTGTTTCCCTAAGGACCACTCATGTTGAACATTTTTCAACTAATCATTAGCCTATTTGTACATCGTCTTTGGAGAAATGTCCATCCAAATCTTGGGCCATTTTGTAATTGGGTTTGTCTTCCTATGATTGAGTTGTAGAGGGTTTATTTTTGTTTAAGAGTTCTTTTTATGTTCTAGACCCAAGTCCCTTGTCAGATATAATTTGCAAATATTTTTTCCCAGTCTGTATGTTATTTTTTCTTTTTCTTTTCTTTCTTTTTTTTTTTTCTGAGACAGAGCCTCAAGCTGTGGCCCTGGGTAGAGTGCTGTGACATCACAGCTCACAGCAACCTCCAACTCCTGGGCTCAAGCGATTCCCCTGCCTCCACTTCCCAAGTAGCTGGGACTACAGGCACCCACCACAACACCCGGCTATTTTTTGGTTGTAGCCATCATTGTTTGGCAGGCCCAGGCTGGATCCAAACCCTCCAGCTCAGGTATATGTGGCTGGCACCTTAGCTGCTTGAGGCACAGGTGCAGAGCCTTTTCATTTTTCTTGATGGAGTATTTTTCTTTTTTTTGAGACACAGTCTCAAGCTGTCACCCTCAATAGAGTGCTGTGGCATCACACCTCACAGCAAGCTCAAACTCTTGGGCTTAAGCGATTCTCTTGCCTCAGCCTCCCAAGTAGCTGAGACTACAGGCACCCGCCACAA
>NW_003859206.1:0-1083 GCF_000181295.1 Otolemur garnettii | reverse complement strand
GTTGTTTGGCGGGTCCGGGCTGGGGATTCGAACCCACCACCTTAGGTGTACGTGGCTGGCGCCTTAGCCAGTTGAGCTATAGGCGCTGAGCCGGGTGTGTGGTTTTATGACACTTACAAATATACATAGAAGTAGAGAGAACAGTATAAGGAACCCTGCACACCCCACAGCCAGTGTCCACGATGATCAAGATTTGGTCACATTTGTTTCATCTATTTCTTCACTCTCTTTTCTTTTTTGGTAAAGGAAACCTCAGTGATCGTGGCATTTCAGCCCCACATTCATCAGGGTGCATCTCTAAATATAGCCATTTTCCTACATAACCACAATACCAAACAGTGCCTCACAAAATAAACAAGAGTGCCTTGTGATTGTCGAAGATTCTGTCCATAATTAATTTTCTCTCATGGTCATAAAAATGCCTTTTAAACGTTGGATTGTAGTGGAATAAATGTTTTATGTAATGGCTAGTCTTTCTTTTCAGCTGTAATTCAGTGGAATATTTAGCCCCTTCTCATCTACAAAGTGAGGAGAATTAACCAAGGTGATTAATTTTTTGATTGGGAGATTAATGTTTTGACCCAGATAAGGTCTATAGCCCACCAGTGGTGTCCAATAAAAATAGAATTCTAAGGGCCAGGCGAGGTGGTGGCTCACGCCTGTAATCCCAACAATCTAGGAGGCCAAGGTGGGTGGATTGCTCGAGCTCAGGAGATCAAGACCAGCCTGTGCAAGAGTGAGACCCCTGTCTCTAAAAATAGCCAGGCATTGTGGTGGGCACCCGCAGTCCCAGTTACGTGGGAGGCTGAGGCAAGAGGATCACTTGAGCCCAGTAGGTTGAGCTATGATGTCACCATGCTCTAGCCAGGATGACAAGGGGAGATTCTGTCTTAAAAAAATAAATAAATAAAAATAAGAATTCCAGTCACAAATGCCAGCCACATACATAATTTTACATTTTCTAGTATCTACATTAAAAAAAATAAAAAGGGCTCGGCGCCTATAGCTCAACCGGCTAAGGCGCCAGCCACGTACACCTAAGGTGGCGGGTTCGAATCCCCAGCCCGGACCCGCCAAAACAAC
>NW_003859205.1:0-1083 GCF_000181295.1 Otolemur garnettii | reverse complement strand
AAGAGTGAACCAGTAACACAGTTTTGACAGTCTAATTTAGGTTGCCTCTTGGATACATTTTTCACAAGCTTCACCATGTCTTACATCTAAGATTTGGTAGAGTACAGCGGAGTGGCTCCAGCAACCTCCAACTCCTGGGCTCAAGCGAGTCTCCTGCCTCAGCCTCCCAAGTAGCTGGGACTACAGGCGCCCGCCACAACGCCTGGCCATTTTATGGTTGCAGCCATCATTGTCGTTTGGCGGGCTGGGCTGGGGATTCGAACCCACCACCTTAGGTGTTTGTGGCTGGCGCCTTAGCTGCTTGAGCCACAGGCGCCGAGCCAGCTCATGTTTCTTTATAGGTGAGTTTCTTGTAGATAGCATACAATTGGGTCTTGGTTTTTTTATCCATTCAGCCACTCTGGGTCCTTCGATTATGTAGTTTATTCCTGTTACATTCAATGTTATTCATATATAAGGGTGTACTACTGTTGTTTGATTTGTGGTTATTTGTAGCCCTCCCTGCCCCTCTCCCTCATTTCCTTCCTTCCCTCCTTTCTATAAAAGTGATTTTCTCTGGCATTGTGTTTTAATTGCTTGCTTTTTATTTTTTCTGTATTTGTTGTTGGTTTTTTGATTTGAGCTTTCTAGGAGGCTTGCAAATAACATTTGATAGCCAGTTATTTTAAATTTATTACAATTTAACTGAATATGAAAAGAACAACAAACAAGCAAAAAGAATGATAAAAATTGACTTGGCGCCTGTGGCTCAAGCGGCTAAGGCACCAGCCACGTACACCTAAGGTGGCGGGTTCGAATCCCCAGCCCGGGCCTGCCAAACAACAATGATGGCTGCAACTAAAAAATGGCCGGGCGTTGTGGCAGGCGCCTGTGGTCCCAGCTACTTGGCAGGCTGAGGCAGGAGACTCGCTTGAGCCCAGGAGTTGGAGGTTGCTGTGAGCTGAAATGCCATGGCACTCTACCCAGGCGGGTAGCTTGAGGCTCCATCCAAAAAGAAAAAAAAAAAAAAGAATGATAAAAATTATATTTTAACTCTAGCCCCCACCTCCCAATTTTTACATTTTATTGTTTCTATTTATTCTT
>NW_003859204.1:0-1083 GCF_000181295.1 Otolemur garnettii | reverse complement strand
CCCAGGAGTTGGAGGTTGCTGTGAGCTGTGATGCCATGGCACTCTACCCAGGGGGACAGCTTGAGGCTCTGTCTCAAAAAAAAAAAAAAAAGACCTGGAGGTTGCTGTGAGCAGTGTGACGTGCCGCAGCACTCCACCAAGGGCAAGAAAGTGAGACTCTGTCTCAAAAAAAGAACAAAAAAACCCCAAAGTGTCAAGGCCACAAAAACTGAGGATTGGGAGTTCTGCAGTACCCTGGACAGTGCTGCTCTGGCGGTTGCCTCTTGCTCTGGTCATTGTGGTTTGTGGTTATACTTGGTGTTGGCAGAGAAGAACTCGGGGATTGGAGGAGGTGGGGGGCTATGAGAACTGTCTGTGCAAAGCTTCTGAAGGCCTAAAATTATTTCAAAATAAAAAGTTTTTTCAAAGCACCTGGAAGCTCTCCTAGACTTCTCCCCCCATCACATCCCCTGGCTGCATATAATTAGTCACCAAGATCTGTTAATTCTACTTCCTAAAATATCTCTTTTTAAAATTCAGAGAGAAACTTTTTTCTTATCACTAAAGCAATCCATACTCCAGCAATGCAGAAGTACAGTTAAATTTAAAGAAGTAATAACACTCTCTCACCTACACACAGACATTTGCTAATATCTTAAAAAAAATTTTTTTTTTGAGACAGAGTTTCACTCTTTGCCCTGGGTAGAGTGCCATGGCATCACAGCTCACAGCAACCTCAAACTCTTGGACATAAGCGAACCTCTTGTCTCAGCCTCTCAAGTAGGTGGGACTACAGGTACCCATCACAATGCCCAGCGATTTTTAGAGACAGGGGTCTCACACTTGCTCAAGCTGGTCTTGAACCTGTAATCTCAGGCAATCCACCTGCCTCTGCCTCCCAGAGTGCTGAGATCACAGGCGTGAGATATGGCACCCAGCCTTTCAAAATCCTTTTTGTTGCTGTTGTTACAGGACTCTGTGGAGGGACAGTACATTAATGTAGAGTAAGATGGCTCGGCGCCTATAGCTCAACCGGCTAAGGCGCCAGCCACGTACACCTAAGGTGGCAGGTTCGAATCCCCAGCCCGGACCCGCCAAACAACA
>NW_003859203.1:0-1083 GCF_000181295.1 Otolemur garnettii | reverse complement strand
ACAGGTGCCTGCCACAATGCCTGGCTATTTTTAGAGATGAGGTCTCGGTCTGTCTCAGGCTGGTCTTGAACTCGTTAGCTCAGGCGATCCACTCACCTCAGCCTACCAGAGTGCTAGGATTATAGGAATAATTATCTTTCAAATTTTTTTTAGTGCAACGTTTGTGAAACCATGGATAGGTCAAGAATTCATGTTCCTTTTGAACATGAGTTCCATCAAGGAACCAATCAATGTAGCACAGACATCTTGACATGTCAATGAAGTGTTCTGAAAGATGTTGACTAATGAACGCTCAGTATGTGGATGTTTGAGAAGTTCCATTCTTCTTTGTTTGGAGACAGAGTCTCACTCTGTTGATCTGAGTCATAACTGACAGCAACTCCTGGGCTAAGGTGATCCTCTTGCCTCTGCTTCTTAAGTAGCTGGGACTATAGGTATTGGCCATTATGCTTGGCTAATTTTTCTATTTTTAGTAGAGATAGAGTCTTGCTCTTGCTCAGATAGATCTCAAACTCCTGAGCTCAAGCAATCCACCCACTTTGGCCTCCCAGTGTTAGGATTACAGGCGTGAGCTACTATGCCCAGCTGGTAATTTTAATCTTGACAATGAGCTATGTAGGCAACCTGAGACCAAGGTGAATAATAAGGAGCTGAAAGTTATAGTGGAAGCGAATCCATCTCATCCTATACATGAATTAGCAGCAAGGTTTTGTTGTTTTCTGAGACAGTCTAATTTTGTCACCTGCTGAGGCCTCATAGCTCACGGCAACCTCAAATTCTTGGGCTCAAGCAATCCTCTTGGCTCAGCCTCCCAAGTAGCTGGGACTACAAGCACCCACCACAGTGTCTAGCTATTTTTAGAGATGGGGTCTTGCTCTGACTCAGGCTGTTCTCAAACTCCTGAGCTCAGGCAATCCACCCGCCTCAGCCTACCAAGTGCTGGGATTACAGTCATGAACCACCGTGTCCGGCAGCAATGTGTACTTTTAAAACTATATCCCAAGAAAATGCTTTAAGTTGCTGCCTCTGAGCTTGGAGATCAGGGTTATTACTACTCTGCCTTTTCTAAACTTTTTTTTTTTT
>NW_003859202.1:0-1084 GCF_000181295.1 Otolemur garnettii | reverse complement strand
ACTTAATATTAGATAATAGACTGATTGAATAAAATATACTTGGGACTTAATATTAGATAATAGACTGATTGAATAAAATATACTTAGCTTCTGACTGACACAAAGGGGCACATAATGTTCTACTTTTGGAGATGAAATAATTGTTCTGCAGAAGATGCAACACTTATTAGTAATTGTATGTGACCCCAGGTTAATAATCTTTTGATAAATGCTGAACATCCATACTATGGGTGACTTTTTGCAGAAGCAATGTACACCACAGAGATAATCATGTATGTGACTTGGGCAAATCCCTGGTCTCAGAAAGTCAAGATATATATTTAGGATGAAGAAATTTACTGATGGTTCTCATTACCAACTTCTAAATTCTCATGTAAAAGTTTCAATGTGCTGTGTATCTAAAATAAATGTCTTAAAATTTAAATTATCTATGCATTGTGTTGAATAGAAAAAGGATCCCATATTCCAGAAGCAACTCCGAAATATTCAGAAACAAATGCAATTATTGGTGAGTAAAAATGGTTCTGTATCCACCCATATTTTTATGTCCAAGCCAGTAGTACCTAATGAGGGCACAAAGTAACCCAAATTTGAAACTAGCTTTAAATAATTTTCCCATCATCTATCTGTTTAATCATTGCATATTTGAATGACATCACATTTGTACTATATTTTCTTCAAAAATATATATGTATATACCCTCATACCACTTACACGCAAACATATATATGTGCATAGATCTATTCATGTTTATATGTATATAGACAAATAATATAATTCTTTACACTCATTCAATACAAATGGTACCTCCCTCAGACAACATTAGAAAAACTACCTCTACAAAAAAATTAAGAAAACAAACCATAACGCTCCTCCCCAGGTCCCTCCCCATGTTGAAGATGATTTCTGTTTTCTTGTGAGACAAGATGTTTTTATTCTTGCTTGGTCATAGCCAGAATAGCCAATTTGGGGTACCCCAAAGAAGTATGCAGGTGTTACCTTGAGTGCATTTTTGTGGTAGTGAGAGGAAAAAAAGACTGATTTAAGGTCATGGCTGTAAAAATACAACCTTTGAGTGTTTTTT
>NW_003859201.1:0-1084 GCF_000181295.1 Otolemur garnettii | reverse complement strand
TGGGTAGAGTGCTGTGGTGTCATAGCTCACAGCAACCTCCAACTCTTGGGCTCAAGTGATCCTCTTGCCTCAATTTTTTCTATTTTTAGTAGAGATGGGGTCGCACTCTTGCTCAGGCTGGACTCAAGCTTGTCAGCTCAACCTATCCACCTGCCTCAGCCTCCCAGAGTACTAGGCTTACAGGCGTGAGCCACCACTCCCAGCCCTGGGCTCCATTTTAAAGAACTAAGCCACTATGCAATGGAGCTTTTAAAGCTTACTCTTTTATATGGGCATTAATTGTTTGGCACTTGGTGTTCTCCTCCAAATAATATGCAAATTTCCTCTTAGATAATGTTATATACAATGTATATTGTATATTGTCCTGAAGCATTATTGGAAAATTATATCTATTATATATTAATATCTCATTTTAATTAGTAAAGCCATTGAGGTTTTGTCTCCTAGGAGTTAAGGGATGAAGCCTGCATAGAAACATTCCTTTTTAGACTATCTGGCTAATTTATCGTTTTGGAACCCACATGTGCTGTGTTTGGCTAGTGGTGCTGAGTAGCTTTTGGTCATTTTCCATTTGGTTTTTGTGTGTGACCACTAGTGGTGACCAGTGTCTCCTGTTTTTGGTACTGTTTCTGTCATTACTGGAACATCTCTTGATTAACTTGAGTTCTCTGTAGATTCTAGTTAGCAGGCCTTTGTCAGACTCATAACATAATGCAAACTTTATGTTTGGCTTACCCAATTCCTTCATTTATTTGCATAGGATGAGGACAGTACATTTATCTACTTATATATTCCATAAAACAGAATACTAACATATATTAATGTTCCTTTCCATATAAAATTAAAGCAAAGTTATTCTATTTTGCTAGGACCACTTTTATTTTGTAGTTTTATGTGGATTTTCTCTCTTGTTAAGTATCATAATGGATATTCAATTGCTCAGTTTATACCAATTGACTGTAATTCTTCTTTTTTGGACAAATTGTTGCAAGGTGATCAGTGAGAGTTCCTGTAAACTCAGTATCATATATACTTCAAAAGTGTCTTTCCTTTTTAGCTACAGTCAGATGTTACATTCCTATCA
>NW_003859200.1:0-1084 GCF_000181295.1 Otolemur garnettii | reverse complement strand
GAGGTGGTATGGGAGTGTATTATCATTGTTATTTTTATATAGATTAACACAGGCTTACATATAACATTAGATGGTTTGATCAAAATAATTAGGAAAGGGTAGAGCCAATATAAAAATATAAAATGTTCTGCTTACAAATCATACAAAGGATGGATGATGCTTAAATGATTTAAAAAATTCAGAAAATTAACTGATTTTGACAGCCCATTCATTTAAACCATAAACCATACTTATAAAATATGAAATGATTTATTATCATATTCCTTTATCTATGTACACATATATGGTGGTATTCATTCAACAAGAACTAATTAATTGCTTATCAGATGCTAGAAATTCTGCTGCATACAGGAACAGATGTGGGATGAATAGATTAAGGCCTGTGCACTGTGGGCCATGCAGTACAGTGCTTAACCTGCTGACCCCTGAGTCTGAGACTTTAGCATTTTTATATCAAAGGAAAACTAGATATTGTTCATAGCTCTACATTTTTCATTTTTATATTAGTAATATAACTTATTCTATATAATACACAAAATGAAATTTTTACAAAAATGTATATTCAAAAAGACAATAGAAAGTAAACACAACATTTTTGTTTTGAGATAATTTTAAACTTCCAAAAGAGTTGTAAGAAAATTTCAGAGGATGAAACATCCAGAATAGACAAATAAAAAGAGACAGAAAGTGGATTAGTGATTGCTTAAGCCTGGTGGTTGACAAGGAATGGGGAAACATGGGGAGTGATAGCTAATGAGGATGGGGCTTCTGTAGGGAGATTCCGTTGACAGTCTGATTGTTTCCCAGTGATGATATTTACGTCTTTATTTTTATGTTTTTATATTATATACATATGTCCATGTAATGTGTAGATATCTCTACAATTTTACCAGTACCCTTTGCCATTTCTAGTGTTTGGATTGCAAGGAGAACACAGGTGAATGGTCCTACCTACCATTTTGATGCAATCATCCTATAAATTCACACTTAATTTGTAAATTCAGATACAATTTTTCCTCAATAAAAGTAAGTCAAAAGGTTGCAAAAGTAGTTCACATAGCAGGATGCCTTTTCTCCGAATCTT
>NW_003859199.1:0-1084 GCF_000181295.1 Otolemur garnettii | reverse complement strand
ATGGAAATCTTCATTTAATTTCTTTGTGGTGTTTTATGATGCATCAACTTTGTGGGTACCTGGTATCTGCATCCTATCTAGTTTAATGTCTTTAGAAGGTAAACCACTTCTATCTTGCTGGTATACAAAGGCAGTTTCTTGGTAACACAGGTTAAAAGTTCTAGGTGAAAATTATTTAAATTTTTGTTTTGGTTTGGTTTTTGAGACATGGCCTTGCTCTGTCACCCAGGCTGGAGTGCAGTGGCCTGATCATACCTTACACCAGTTTCAAACTCCTGGGCTCAACTGATGTTCTTCCTGCCTCAGTCTCCTGAATAGCTAGAGCAACAGGCACATGCCATCACACCAGGCTGATTTTTAATTTTTTTATAGATTTCAATATGCTGTCCAGACTGGTTTTGAACTACAGGCCTCAAGTGATCCTCCTGCCTCAGCCTCAGCCTCCAAAAGTGTTGGGATTACAGGCATGAGACACGGCCCAGCTGAAAACTGTTCATTTTCAAACTTTCAACTGATCTTCCTATTTTAGCCCCAACTGAGCCCCCATCTTCAGATGGTTTCAATTCTTTTTTTTTTTTTTTTTTTTTGGTAGTTTCTGGTCGGGCTGGGTTTGAACCTGCCATCTCTGGCATATGGGGCCTACGCCCTGCACCCTACTCCTTTGAGCCACAGGCACCACCCCCTTTTATTCTACTTTGTGGGAAATTTACTACCCTTTCTTTGCTTAATTCTCCTCTCCCAAACCCACATTTCTTCTCTACTTCCTCTTCCCTCCTTCCTTCCTTCCTTTCTATTATTTATTAATTTGGTGTCTCCTGTTTTGTTAATTCGGCCTCCTTATTTCATGTTAGAGATATTGCTCAATTGTTCAGTAAACTTTGGCCATCTGTTCAGATCAAAGAGTTAAGCAATGAAAAGCTGAGTAAAAACTCTGTCCGTAATTGTTAACTGCAAGTCTTACCACAGGGTAACCTAGTGATTGCACGTCTTTTCTGTTGGGTCAGTTTCCTGACTGACACTGGTTCCTATCTGGCCTGTGTTGTGGAAGCTGATTTGCAGAAGAGGGCTGAGGTCCACTATTCAG
>NW_003859198.1:0-1084 GCF_000181295.1 Otolemur garnettii | reverse complement strand
TCAAGACCCTTATAATAGGAGTCTTAATATTATTGAGTACTTGCCTTCTCCTCCCATGCCTAGTGCCAGTATTACTCCAGATGGTGAGGAACCTAATGAATTCAGCTGTGTCTCAAAAAGGCCCAAGTGGAGCGTATTACACGCACCACCAACAAACTGTGGCACAGGTTGATGGGGATAAAGATGAGACTCCATAACAACTTGTTTTGAGTCTCAAAGGAAGGAATGAGGTGAGAAAAGTAAAAAAGCAGTTCAAGAGAGTCTGTTCTGGCCACCCTGTGTAGGCCTCAGCCAAGCCGCAGGCATTTCCGTTGTCTGCGTGTTTCTCCCCTGACATACTCAGGCCTAGATTGTAATCTATGATGTTATGTCTCATTTTTTATTTTATGACCCTCACTTTCTGTCTTATGACCCTCACATGCACTCCCACCCTGAAAAGTGGATAAAAGAGAGGCATGGGATTGAGTCGGGGGGAGAGCTAAGTGGACTTTAGTTTGTGCAAATGTTCAGGATGCTAATGTAGAAAATTGTAATCAATGTATTCATAAGGTAACCAAAATAGGCCAGAAAGTAACAACTGTTCTATTATTCTATAATTATTATAAGTGCACAAGAACTCAGCAAGGGACTTGCTTATATAATACCACTAAATATAAGGTGTGTGACCCTGAAGATGGGCAACCTCATGTTTACTACAATCCCTCAGAGCCACCCAATTACTATGAGTTTACTGTCAAAACAGAATCAGGGGGCTGGAAAGCTGAGAGAGGACTTCTAGTAACAAGTGCTTGAGGCTATGAAAGTCCGACCCAGGTGTCCTTTAAATTTGATGCATGCCACACGTTCAGACTTGCTCATAACAAGCATGGAATGTTGTGTGGATCGTTTGACTGGCAGAGATCTTATAGAAAAACCTAGAAGTATGTGTGTTCTATAAACTACCCATGTGCTAAATGTGCATACTGGTCATATGTAATAAAAGGCACCTGGGGTACTAAAGATAATAGCCAGAAAGAATAATACAATACTATGGGCCAGTGACATGGGCAGAGGATGGGTCATGAGGCTACCGAACCCCTATCTA
>NW_003859197.1:0-1084 GCF_000181295.1 Otolemur garnettii | reverse complement strand
CCTGAGGAAATTTATAATGGCCCGGTGCTGCATTTGCTGTCAGGAACACACACCACTGAAGTCACATGTGAAGTTTGCATGTCCAACTGCAAAAGTCCTACAGAAATAACAAGAGGAAAAGTTTCTTTTTGAATTACTAAAGCTTCGTAGAATCCCAAGGGTCTACCTAGGAAAAGGCACATATACAGGTATATAAATAGGCACAGTATCTTGTGTCAGTTAGCTATCCTACAAATTTACTTACAAATAAAAAATTTAAGCAATGCAGCAAAAATATAGGGTCCAAAAAAACAGCACATAAACTACCATATTTAGCAATCACACAGATGCACAGAATATCAAAACTTAAGAGAGCTGAAAAGATTCTGGTTCATCACATTCATTTTAAAACAAAAACTAAGATCTAGAGAGCCAATAGCACACTGAAAATTATTAAAATAAATAGGTCTAGAAGTCTATCATCTCAGTCTATTGCTGTCTCATTCCACCAACTGCCAGGCAAGTCTCACTAAAAATTTCAGGGAGCTCTTTAATGCTACTCTGTTCTTCACTATTGCCCCTCTATGTCCAGTCAGCAACCACATTTTATCAGCTCTTTATTTCAAATCCGAAGTTTTCCAACTGTAAGATATACTGATGTATTTTAATTATTAAGAATAAGAATAATCTGGGCATGATGGTTTACACCTGTAATCCTACAATTTTGATAGGCTGAGATGAGAGGATTACTTGAGGCTAAAAGTTTGACACCACCCAGAGCAAGAGTTAGATTCTATCACTAACAAAAAATAGAAAAATTAGCCAATTGTGGTGGCATGTACCTGAAGCCCCAGCTACTTGGGAGGCTGAAGCAGGAGGTCACTTGAGTCCAGAAATCTGAAGTTGCAGTGAGCCATGATGATGCCATGGCACTCCAGCTCAAGTGACAGAGTGAGACCCTGTGTCAAAAAATAAAATAAAATAAAATTATGGGAGTGGAGCTGGTAAAAGTATATAGAACCAAATGTATGAATTGCAAAATCAAAGTTGTATAGCCAGGCATTGTGGCGGGTGCCTGTAGTCCCAGCTACTTGGGAGGCAGAGG
>NW_003859196.1:0-1084 GCF_000181295.1 Otolemur garnettii | reverse complement strand
TCTGACTTTAATAATCCATAAGAAACAGAAATCACAATATATTTAATCCAGTATCCACCTACAAAGAGTCAAAGAGGTCAAAGTTCTCCCCCAGTTCATCCTCTTGTTCCATAGACATTTTGAAAATAAAGGGACAAAATAGAATTGAAAGAGCGTGAGAAAGAACACAGAAATGATTCAAATGATTTCAAATCCTTTTTAAACATCATCGAGATTGCGTTTGATCTGTCAGGCTGGCTGACTGTAGTTCTCACTGCTAACACCTCGCAAAGAAACTGGTTATACATGGTTTATCGTTCCAAGGTTCATCTAGAACTATAAATGTGCTTGTGAATGTGCGTGTGCATTAAGTCCATGTTATAAACAATGACACAGGACAATCTCTTCATTGGTAATAGTCTTTGGAGTCCAATCATGCGGAGGAGCAGGCAGGTGCAAGTCAGATTTCATTGCAAGATGGACATGGCAAGGTGAACAGATAATCCTAGAAATGGTTTGGGGAGATTTTTTTCTATTATACTGGCCATTGGTCCCACATAATCAAAAGTTAAATATACAGGAGTCTACACATAGACAGAGGCCCCCTCACTTCAGTTTGACTGACCAAAGAAGAAGGTCAAAGTGAACCATTTTCAGACAGCTAAAGAACTGAATGCCAAAAGAAATAACAAAATCTTATAGTTTAATCACAAGGAAAATAACTAATGTAACTATTTACATTGTAAATTTTTTTTATTGATTTTTACAGAACGAGTTTTCCCTGATTGGTTTGGCGATAGCTGTGGAAACGGTTGGACACTTAAAATTAAAATTAGTAAGGAGACTTTTGAGGGGGAAGTGGTATTCCACTTCAGACCCAAAGTGTCTGTGTTCAAAAATTCCCAGAGCAATTTTAGTCCTCTCTTTGAGCTGTAAGAGATGTATTTTTCAGCAATCATGGCTGACAGCTTATTTTACAGAGCATAATGCTTTTAAGACATGGATTTTCATACGTAAAGAGACTCAACTAGTAATAGATTTGACATGATTTAGGTTTTGCAATGAATATTTAAAATTCAAAAAATTGGTATTTTCTCCCTGACAG
>NW_003859195.1:0-1084 GCF_000181295.1 Otolemur garnettii | reverse complement strand
TATATATAGAATGGAACAGAAGGTAAAGAAAACAGCAATGAAAACATGATATCTCCAAAATCCCTGCACACAGGGGAATTTATTATTAGCCACCTTGATCTACAAAATCAGAGAGGATATATTCTTCTAGAAACAGAACAAGATTGATTTTACAAGCAGAATTTAGCCGCTTGAGCTCACTATATCACCTCCGTTTATTCTCAGCATGCCTTCAGCAAATAGCTATCTGTTTTGAAAGGAAGTAATAACTCGAAAGGAAACTTCATAAATATTTTTAAGCTATACTATTTGATGTAAAGATGTATAAAGGGGTAAGGTGCCATAAGAAAAGGATATTTAAAGATCTTGGGAAATGACCCTGAGAAAAAAGCATCTTGTCAAGGAATAGTTCTATAGATTCGCAAAGAACCTAATAGCAAGATGATTTCCTTAAAAAGACTGAAATGTAGAGATATTGAGCAAAGAGAATGCAGAGAACAAATATGTGAATTCAATTTTATAATGTTAAATCATTTTGAAGCCCACCTCAGCAAAAATAAAACCGAGAGCCTTGCTTGGGAAATTGTAGCTAAGCTTGAAGAAAATACAAAAGTAAATGAAAATAAAATAAAAATAAAACTATTCAATAACATAAATATGAAATAAATGTAAAGAGGCTCACCAAGCCATCATCCTGTATAGACTGGGTACCTATTATTTGCCAACTATTATTCCAAATTTTTTGAATACAAAAATTTCTATCCTGATATTACTTACATTCTAGTAAAGAAGTTGGGAGAATTTCTAGGTTCTGAGATGGGAATTAAAACCAATTATGCACATAATTCCCCTATAATCCCATAAATCAGTATATGTTATTGCTAAGATTTTATAAATAAAATGAAATACAGGGAAGTTAAATACCTTGTCTAAGGTAATGAAGCCAGTATTCAAATCTAAAGTTATATGGTTCTGAGGTCCATATTTTTAGCCATTAGATAATATCCTGCCCTCTCAGAGCAAAAAAAAAAAAAAAAAAAAAAAAAAAAAAGACACTAAAGTTAAATGAAAAGGAAGAGAGGATCACGGAAGAATAAAAATGTCA
>NW_003859194.1:0-1085 GCF_000181295.1 Otolemur garnettii | reverse complement strand
CGGCTATTTTTTGGTTGCAGCCATTATTGTTGTTTGGCGGGCTGGGCTGGATTTGAACCCACCACCTGAGGTGTATGTGGCTGGCTCTGTAGCCACTTGAGCCACAAACTGTAGGAACTTTCCTTTGATATTTACTTAACGGAAGAACAAAAGATAACGCTTTCCTTGCAATCTTTGCAAGCAAGGATTTTTCTCTCGCTATTCCAAAGGTTTTGCTACTTGAGGTCTCTACGTCCACCCTTCACAGATCAAAAGACTGTTACTCGAGGACTAATGGTTCCACACTTGGCAGTTCCTCTCATGGGACTGTTACTTGTGGTTCCTTCAGACCACCCTTCACAATTCCTCGGTAGTGGAGTTTTTCCCTGCTAAAACTGCTTTTCCAGCGGAATCTTTACTGATTCCAGACTCTTTTCAAATGGAGTTCCCTAGCACAAAGGTGGTTTAACTCAGTCTAATTATTCTCCATCATCATCCATTGGTCTGGTTTAATTTCCCCAGTTTTACGCTGAGGCACCACAGATCTAACCAAGCTGGCAGAGTGCTCCCATGGCATAGAATTGAATCATACGTCTTTTCTGAGAATGGTTTGAAATGAAAATATTAAACTATTTTTTCTTTCATTTACCAGTGGGTCCTGATTCTGGCCCAACTGATAATTTCCTTACTATAAAGGTGTTTCATCTCTATCAAATTGATAACAGTATTTGTTTGAGTAAGTGGATCCGTGATAGAATGCGCATGCTCCCGACTGCCTGCTCCTCCAGCCTAATATAAGGCTGAGCTCGTGCTTCTCAACACCACAGGTGTAGACACTGCCAATTCACCACTGCTCTCATCTCGCGAGCTCTCTCATGCTTGTTAGAACTAAATCTCTCTCCATGCCCTGTTTACCAAGGTGTTCCATTACAGGTATTTCCTATAACTGTCACTCCTTCTAGCCATAGGCTATACGGGCTGCTACATTTCCCTCCCTTTTTATATACAAATAAAATAACTTTTAATGTGGTAAGGGCAGTTCTTCCTGTTATCTAGCCCTTTTCTTTCTAGGCAAAAGATGGTAAATGTCAGAGTTCAGAATTCCA
>NW_003859193.1:0-1085 GCF_000181295.1 Otolemur garnettii | reverse complement strand
TTTTTTTGAGACAGCACCTCAAGCTGTCCCCCTGGGTAGAGTGCTATGGCATCACAGCTCACAGCAACCTCCAACTCCTCAGCTCAAGCGAGTCTCTTGCCTCTGCCTCCCAAGTAACTGGGAAGACAGGTGCCCGTCGTAATGCCCAGCTATTTTTTTTTTAGGTTGCAGCCATCATTGTTGTTTGGCTGGCCCAGGCTGGATTTGAACCTGCCACCTTAGATGTATGTGGCTGGCGCCTTAGCCACTTGAGCCACAGGTCTGAGCCGACAAAACTATTTTCTACATTAACTCCTCCAGTAACTAAAGGTACATAATTTTGTGATATTTTTTATTGCCAACAAAAATTTGTCCAGCATAACTTAGCAATTAGCAATGTGATTTAAGAATCATGTGCTTGTTTAGGTTCTCAAAGAAGCAAACACTGAGACAAAATTTAATGTTATTGGGTCCGATGCCTGTGAGAGGAAATGAAGGCTGAGAGAAACATCAGATCACAATGCAAATGAGATCTTGAGTGAAAAATACAGAAAAGTAGATTGGGTGGAAGGGTTCTAGCCCACCTTGCAGTCAAAATTGAACTGAGCAAGGAAGTCCTGGAGCTAAATTCATCTGTCAGAGGTGTCCTAGGTCCCAGGATCAGCATCCCCTAATCACACAGTTGTTAGCTAAAAGCAGTTTAGGGGACGCTTGACCTCAGTACAAGCACAACAAAGCATTTAATAATATAACAGTTGTGGGTTCTGGCCAGGGATATCTTTAGTATTGTCATCTACAAGGTGTATTCTCATGGTTATTAAAAATGGGGTTACTATTTTTTTTTTATGTAAATGAAAGCTTATTACTATCTAGCCAAACTGGTTCAGGGGCTCAAAGAAAGCTGAAAAGAGAAGTTTCTTTCAGGCTTTCTTTCACTCTCATTCCAATATGTCATTTGTCTTCACTTTTGTTCAAATTATCAATCCATCTCCTTTCTCAATAGGGTGGAGAAGCAGCCAACAGCAAGCAGAAAGAAGAAACTTGTGTTAATAAAGTAAACTTGTTAGAAATTGATAGCAAACATTTGTGCATGTTTGTAATGGGAA
>NW_003859192.1:0-1085 GCF_000181295.1 Otolemur garnettii | reverse complement strand
AACAAAAAAGCAAAGTCCCACTCGGCGCCTGTAGCTCAGGTGGCTAAGGCGCCAGCCACATACACCTGAGGTGGCGGGTTCGAATCCAGCCAGGGGGCCCTCCAGGCAACAATGATGGCTGCAACCAAAAAATAGCCAGGCATTGTGGCAGGCGCCTGTGGTCCCAGCTACTTGGGAGGCTGAGGCAGGAGACTCGCTTGAACCCAGGAGTTGAAGGTTGCTGTGAGCTGTGTTGCCATGGCACTCTACCCAGGGGGACAGCTTGAGGCTCTGTCTCAAAAAAAAAAAAAGAATATATACAAATAGCCAATAAACATATGAAAAATGTTCAACATCATAAGCTGTTAAGAAAATGTAAATCAAAGCCACTTATGATACTAGTTCACACCCACTAGAAGAGCTATAATCAAAGACACAGACAATAACAGGCACTGGCACGGATATGGTGAAATAAGAACCATCCAATGTTATTGCTAATAGGAATATAAAATGGTACTGCCACTTTAGAAAACAATTTGAAAGTTCCTTGAAAAGTTAAACACAGAGTTACAATATGACCCAGAAATTTTACTTCTAGGTATACATCCAAGAGAAATTAAAGCATGTGCCCACACAAAAACTTGCACATGGATGTTCATAGTAGGATTATTTATAATAGCCAAAAAGTGAAAACAACACAAATGTCTGTCAATTGATGTACGGATTAATAAAATGTGGCATATCCACACAATGGGATATTACTTGGCAATAAATAGAGATGAAATACAATACTACAACATGACAAACCTTGAAAACAAGAAACACATCAATATAAAAAGAAGCGAGAGGCTGGCACCTATAGCTTAGCGGCTAGGATGCCAGCCACATACACCAAGAGTGGCAGGTTCGAACCCAGCCCGGGCCAGCCAAACAACAATAACAACTACAACCAAAAAATAGCCAGGTGTTGTGTTGGGCGCCTGTAGTCCTAGCTACTTGGGAGGCTGAGGTAAGAGAATCGCTTAAGTGCAAGAGTTTGAGGTTGCAGCTCAGCGCCTATAGCTCAACCGGCTAAGGCGCCAGCCACGTACACCTAAGGTGGCGGG
>NW_003859191.1:0-1085 GCF_000181295.1 Otolemur garnettii | reverse complement strand
CCCGCCACCTTAGGTGTACGTGGCTGGCGCCTTAGCCGGTTGAGCTATAGGCGCTGAGCTGCAACCTCAAACTCTTGCACTTAAGCGATTCTCTTACCTCAGCCTCCCAAGTAGCTAGGACTACAGGCGCCCAACACAACACCTGGCTATTTTTTGGTTGTAGTTGTTATTGTTGTTTGGCTGGCCCGGGCTGGGTTCGAACCTGCCACTCTTGGTGTATGTGGCTGGCATCCTAGCCGCTAAGCTATAGGTGCCAGCCTCTCGCTTCTTTTTATATTGATGTGTTTCTTGTTTTCAAGGTTTGTCATGTTGTAGTATTGTATTTCATCTCTATTTATTGCCAAGTAATATCCCATTGTGTGGATATGCCACATTTTATTAATCCGTACATCAATTGACAGACATTTGTGTTGTTTTCACTTTTTGGCTATTATAAATAATCCTACTATGAACATCCATGTGCAAGTTTTTGTGTGGGCACATGCTTTAATTTCTCTTGGATGTATACCTAGAAGTAAAATTTCTGGGTCATATTGTAACTCTGTGTTTAACTTTTCAAGGAACTTTCAAATTGTTTTCTAAAGTGGCAGTACCATTTTATATTCCTATTAGCAATAACATTGGATGGTTCTTATTTCACCATATCCGTGCCAGTGCCTGTTATTGTCTGTGTCTTTGATTATAGCTCTTCTAGTGGGTGTGAACTAGTATCATAAGTGGCTTTGATTTACATTTTCTTAACAGCTTATGATGTTGAACATTTTTCATATGTTTATTGGCTATTTGTATATATTCTTTTTTTTTTTTTGAGACAGAGCCTCAAGCTGTCCCCCTGGGTAGAGTGCCATGGCAACACAGCTCACAGCAACCTTCAACTCCTGGGTTCAAGCGAGTCTCCTGCCTCAGCCTCCCAAGTAGCTGGGACCACAGGCGCCTGCCACAATGCCTGGCTATTTTTTGGTTGCAGCCATCATTGTTGCCTGGAGGGCCCCCTGGCTGGATTCGAACCCGCCACCTCAGGTGTATGTGGCTGGCGCCTTAGCCACCTGAGCTACAGGCGCCGAGTGGGACTTTGCTTTTTTGTT
>NW_003859190.1:0-1085 GCF_000181295.1 Otolemur garnettii | reverse complement strand
TTGACACTCTGTCTCAATAAAAAAGAAAAAGAAAGAAAAAATCGTACTTTGATTCATATGGAACCAGAAAAAAACCCAAATAGCAAATACAGTTCTTAGAAATAAAAACAATTCTGGAGCCATCATGTTGTCAGACTTCAGGTAATATTACAAGGCTACAGAGATCAAAACAGCATGGTACTGGAACAAAAATAGAGACACAGATCTATGGAATAGGATAGGGAATCTAGAGATTAACCCAGCCACATATCATCATTTAATCTTTGAAAAGCCTAACAAAAACATGCAAGGGGGAAAGGAATCCTTATTTAACAAATTGTGCTGAAAGAACTGGTTATCCACATGCAAAGGACTGAAACTGGACCTACACCTCTTACCAGCGACAAAAATTGATTCTCATTGAATAAAAGATTTAATTTTTTTCTTTGAGACAGAGTCTCAGTATGTCACCCTCGGTAGAGTGCTGTGGCATCATAGCTCACAACAAACTCAAACTCTAGGGCTTAAGTGATTCTCTTGCCTCAGCCTCCTAAGTAGCTGGAACTACAAAAAAGTTTTAATTTAAGACAATAAAAATTCTAGAAGAGAGTGTGGGGAAAACACTTGAAAATATTGGCTGGGCAGCGCCTGTGGCTCAAAGGAGTAGGATTCCGGCCCCATATGCTGGAGGTGATGGGTTCAAACCCAGCCCCAGCCAAAAACTGCAAAAAAAAAAAAGAAAGAAAGAAAAAGAAAAAGATATTGGCCTAGGAAAAAACTTTATGAGGAAGACCCCGTTAGCAATTGCAGGAACACCAAAAATAAATAACGGGGACTTGATCAAGCTAAAAAGCTTTGCACAGCTAAGAGTACCACAAACAGAGCAAACAGCCCTCAGAATGGGAGAAGAATTTTTTTTTTTTTTTGGGCTGGGGCTGAGTTTGAACCCTCCACCTCTGGCATATGGGCCAGCACCCTACCCTTTTGAGCCACAGGCACCACCTAAGGGAGAAGATTTTTGCCTGTTATGAATCTGACAAAGGCCTGATAACTAGAATCTACAGAAAACTCAAATTAAACAATAAGAAAAGTGCAAACAACCCTCT
>NW_003859189.1:0-1085 GCF_000181295.1 Otolemur garnettii | reverse complement strand
CCCAGAGGGATGGCATTAGGCTCTATCAGAAAAAAAAAAAAAAACAGGGGTGGCGGCTCAGGCCTATAATCCCAGCACTTTGGGAGGCTGAGGTAGGAGAATCCCTTGAGGCCAAGAGTTAGTGACCACCCCACCCCACCACCACCACCCCAAACCCCACCCAGGCAAGAGCAAGACTCTGTCTCTACAAAAAAAATTTAAGCTGGGGCGGTGTCTGTGGCTCAAGGAGTAGGGCGCTGGCTCCATCTACTGGGGGTGGCAGGTTCAAACCTGGCTCTGGCCAAAAACTGAAAAAAAAAAAAATTTAAGCCAGCACGCTGGCTTACACCTGTAATCCTAGCACTTTGGGAGGCCAAGGCAGGTGGATTCCCTGAGCTCAAGAATTCAAGACCAGCCTGAGCAAGAACAAGATCCCATCTCTATTTAAAATAGTGGTGCCTGTGGCTCAGTGAGTAGGGTGTCAGCCCCATATACCGAGGATGGTGAGTTCAAACCCAGCCCTAGCCAAACTGCAACAATAAAAAAATTAAAATAAATTAAAATAAATTTTTAAAAAATAGAAAAAGTAGGGTGGCACCTGTGGCTCAAAAGGGTAGGGTGCCAGCCCCATATGCCGGAGGTGGTAGATTCAAACCCAGCCCCAGACAAATAAATAAATAAATAAATAAACAGAAAAACTACCTGGGTGTTATGGCAGGTGCCTATAGTCCCAGCTACTTAAGAGGGTGAGACAAGAGGATTGCTTGATCACAAGAGTTTGAGAAGGTGTAAATTAAACGCTTTGCAGCCTTTTCCTGCCCTTAAATTTGATATCTTTGGCGTAGGGACTGCATAAGTAACAGTCAATGCTTTTGTTTACACGTGGGATCTCCAGCCTACTAGAGGATGAGGATTTTGAAAATTTGATCTTCGGCTCAGCACCTGTGGCTCAAGTGGCTAAGGCGCCAGCCACATACACCTAAGGTGGCGGGTTCGAATCCAGCCTGGGCCCGCCAAACAACAGTGATGGCTGCAACCAAAAAATAGCCAGGCGTTGTGGCGGGCACCTGTGGTCCCAGCTACTTGGGAGGCGGAGGCAGGAGACT
>NW_003859188.1:0-1085 GCF_000181295.1 Otolemur garnettii | reverse complement strand
AGTCTCCTGCCTCCGCCTCCCAAGTAGCTGGGACCACAGGTGCCCGCCACAACGCCTGGCTATTTTTTGGTTGCAGCCATCACTGTTGTTTGGCGGGCCCAGGCTGGATTCGAACCCGCCACCTTAGGTGTATGTGGCTGGCGCCTTAGCCACTTGAGCCACAGGTGCTGAGCCGAAGATCAAATTTTCAAAATCCTCATCCTCTAGTAGGCTGGAGATCCCACGTGTAAACAAAAGCATTGACTGTTACTTATGCAGTCCCTACGCCAAAGATATCAAATTTAAGGGCAGGAAAAGGCTGCAAAGCGTTTAATTTACACCTTCTCAAACTCTTGTGATCAAGCAATCCTCTTGTCTCACCCTCTTAAGTAGCTGGGACTATAGGCACCTGCCATAACACCCAGGTAGTTTTTCTGTTTATTTATTTATTTATTTATTTGTCTGGGGCTGGGTTTGAATCTACCACCTCCGGCATATGGGGCTGGCACCCTACCCTTTTGAGCCACAGGTGCCACCCTACTTTTTCTATTTTTTAAAAATTTATTTTAATTTATTTTAATTTTTTTATTGTTGCAGTTTGGCTAGGGCTGGGTTTGAACTCACCATCCTCGGTATATGGGGCTGACACCCTACTCACTGAGCCACAGGCACCACTATTTTAAATAGAGATGGGATCTTGTTCTTGCTCAGGCTGGTCTTGAATTCTTGAGCTCAGGGAATCCACCTGCCTTGGCCTCCCAAAGTGCTAGGATTACAGGTGTAAGCCAGCGTGCTGGCTTAAATTTTTTTTTTTTTCAGTTTTTGGCCAGAGCCAGGTTTGAACCTGCCACCCCCAGTAGATGGAGCCAGCGCCCTACTCCTTGAGCCACAGACACCGCCCCAGCTTAAATTTTTTTTGTAGAGACAGAGTCTTGCTCTTGCCTGGGTGGGGTTTGGGGTGGTGGTGGTGGGGTGGGGTGGTCACTAACTCTTGGCCTCAAGGGATTCTCCTACCTCAGCCTCCCAAAGTGCTGGGATTATAGGCCTGAGCCGCCACCCCTGTTTTTTTTTTTTTTTCTGATAGAGCCTAATGCCATCCCTCTGGG
>NW_003859187.1:0-1085 GCF_000181295.1 Otolemur garnettii | reverse complement strand
GGGCGTGCTGTGCTTGATGGAGCTACTCAGCCTTCATTTGAACCTACAAATGGGAGGCTCAGCAGAGAGGCTAAGGTACCGGATATGGGTTAGGGAGTCATCAGAATGCAAGAGGTAGTTAAAACCACAGGCGAGGAGGATATTCCCAGCTCCTTTACTGATTTATGATATGGTTTTTCATGTATGTGCTTTCTCTGTTAACTACATATACGCCTTTTTATATCCTTCAAAATAAATAAGTTTTGTTGCATCATTACGTTTCTATATTAGCCTGTGATCATAGCCAGGATCCCCCAGCTCTTGCCGATGGCAGCAGTTAACAGGAAGAAAAGAGCCTTCTAACTCCACAGAGAGCCATCCACACGTTACAACCTTCTGACAATTACAGTGGGATTTGTCCAATTATATTGGCAAGCTTATGACGAATTCTTCAAAATAAATGACAATTTCATAAGCAATTTCCAATACAGGCCCTTTCCCACCTCCATTCATATATAACAATTATTTATAAACTTACAGAAGACGGAGATAATCATTCTGGTTAAACTGAATGTTTATTTTGTACTGTGCCCAGTGCCAGGCACTCCTCATGTCATCCTCTCGTGGGCCCAGGAGGCGTTGGTACGTGTCTATAATCCTCTCCTCTAGCAGAGAAGTAAGTGACACTCGAGAGAGCTCGACAAAGTGGTGCAGCGGGTCAGGATTTAGAGCTGGAACTTGATGTCATCACTCTTGCGTAGCATTTTAAATTTATTTATCAAACACCTACTGTGTGTCAGGCATGGTACTGGGCTATGGGGGTTACAGTGGTAAGCAGGAAAGACACGGCCTCTGCTGTCACGGAACTAATATTCTAGAAAGACAAAAACAAAACAATAAAAGAGCAACCAAAAACACAAACAATTGTGAGCTGTAATGAGTGTGAAGAAGGGAACGACAGGACTGAGACGGAATAGGCCACAGAGAAGTTGGGGGGCAGAGTGAAAATACTTTTGTTTGCATAGTTCGGGGTTGGCCTTTCTGAGGAGGAGCCATTTAACCTGAAAATGGAAGAATGAGTAAATAGGGGAAAGGCGTGTGTATGC
>NW_003859186.1:0-1086 GCF_000181295.1 Otolemur garnettii | reverse complement strand
ACTCTACCCAGGGCAACAGCTTAAGATTCTGTCTCAAAAACATAAAAATAAAAACCTAAGAAACTCTCCTCTGGGTCTGATAGACCATGAGGAACTCACAGAGAAATCCACACAGAGTAGAAACCTGCTCTGAACTGTTGGTGGGTACAGAAGAGAAACTAGAAACAAAGCACAGAGTTAGGATACTATCAGCATATTCCTGGTATCTTAAAGACGCTTCTGATCTAGAAGAGGCATAATAGGAACAAAAAAGGAGGGTAGATGAAAGGGAAATTACAGAAATTGAATTCAGAGGACCCAGCAACTGAATGGGTGGGGGAGAAAACCAGAAGGAGGAAAATGTCAGACAGGACCTGCTAGTTCAAGTGCAGGACTACAGAACAAGGTGATATTGCCAGCAGAAGTTAAAAAATGAGAAGGACATTTGGGTGGAGGAGGAGAGCAGCAAGAGACTGACACACATGAATAAAGAGTATTTGTTCCACTTGGAACATTGTAAGAATGAGATCCTGGTGGGCACCCACCTAAAAATGTCTAAAAGTCCAGTGGCTCACGCCCGTAATTCTAGCACTCTGGGAGGCCAAGGTGGGTAGACTGCTTGAACTCAGGAGTTCAAAACCAGCCTGAGGAAGAGCAAGACCCAGTCTCTATTAAAAATAGAAAGAACTAGCCAGACATGGTGGCAGGTGCCTGTAGTCCCAGCTACTTGGGAGGCTGAGGCAAGAGAATCACTTGAACCCAGGAGTCTGAAGTTGCTGTGAGCTAGGCTGACGCCCCTGCAGTCCTGCCTGGGCAACAGACTGAGACTCTGTCTCAAAACAAACAAACAAACAAAAAATAGATAAACAAATAAATAAGTCTGGAAGACAGTGAGGAAGGTAGAAATGATTTCCATAGGGATAGGTTGAAGTGGAACGAAAAAAAAAATGCCTCCAAATTAAATATGCAAGTGATCATTTGTGACCCTGGAGAAAACCACCTCTGCAGAGATGTGGAGATGGAGAGCAAAGTTCAAGGGTTAATCAAGGAAGTAATCAGTGGGAGGAAGTGGAAAAGATAAAGTATTAATATTAATACAATATAGCC
>NW_003859185.1:0-1086 GCF_000181295.1 Otolemur garnettii | reverse complement strand
AAATATGTGCTCTCTGACACGCAACAGAAACAACAAACGGAGCCCAGGTAAAGGCTGAGGTCATTCCTAGCCGTCATGTTCTGAATTCTCTTTTTATTTCACTGTCATGATAGGTTCTCTTTAATTTCCTCTCTTATTCCAAATTGCCTCAAAATTTCTATTTAATGGATTTTCTACTCTGCATTATCAATTTAATAGACAAAAAGAATTATAGACTCAGTTCACAGAAATATTTGCTGAAAATTCTCCCAAGCGATTTTCAAGTAAAGTACCTTGAAAATATATCGGTACAATTACATACTAAATATCTAATAAGGACAAATAAACATCTGATAAAATTGGATGTTTACTATCCCACTTTCATTTTCATATCAATAGTGGGAAACAAAACAATGCTAATAAAAATTCAATAAAAATAATACATTGATAAATAACAAAGCTATCAAATTGTAAATACTTTGACTATTGCTAAAAAGTATTGATACATTATTTTATAGAGAAAAGTTTGGAGTTTTACAAGCATATCACCATTGTTAGCTGTATAATTTTTATTTGAACTTCACATAACATAGAAAGAATGGCTGTTTCTTATCCTAAATCAAAAATATTTCATGAAAAATAAGTTTATGTTTTCTCTTTCATTAAAGGAGAATGATACTATTACAAGACTCACATTATTAAAATGAGAGAAGAAATTTCTAAATGTCTTGTTAATTACATAAGAGCATTTCACCCCAGATAAGGAATTTAAGTGAGGTGATTTAGATAGAAGGAGGAAAAAAATCACAAAGTTATCCGGTAGCATTTTGCCCGAGATTCAGATTTGTTAGGCATGTTGAATTCGGGTGGTGTTTTGCCAGAAGTGGTTTATAACAAGGCTTTAATGAAGCGGTCATGCTCTCTAGTCTATTTTCCATCAGAAGCATGTGGTCTCATTTATATCCGTTTTACCCCATAGATTACTTGGCAAGTCTCAAGTATTTGATTGCTTTTAATCAAGAAAATGAGGCACATTTGCTAAATCTTTTGATTAATCAGAGTTTGATAAATATCCATGAGTAATTAAGACTCTTAATCCTGAAGCTT
>NW_003859184.1:0-1086 GCF_000181295.1 Otolemur garnettii | reverse complement strand
CAACTTTGATCTTCAAATAGTAACTCACTGAACTGTACTACAAAACCAAAAAAGGCCAACCAGAAATTCAGACAAAGCTGGGGCCACAGAAGAGATCTCCGGAGTGGGATGCCCTATATTCCATGGCCAACACATGGAAAATAGTCAGCACATGGCAGTGATTTTTTTTTTCATTTGTCTATTCTCCCTTTCCTTTCAAGAAAGATTTCATTTCTTTATTTATTTTGATATTTATTTGTTTATGTGTCTATTGTTTATTTTTGCTCGAGCTACAGTTCAGTATTTTGTCTTTGTATCTTAGTTTTGGCAACGTTTGCTTGTATGGAGTGACGTGCAGAGCCACAGTCATGACTTGGTCTGTGCCTGGATACAGAACCTCTTGGAACTGGGAGGTAAACCCTGGTGGAAGGATGGATATTTGGGCAACTTTGTCACTCTGCAGGTTTCTTCAATGTGTAGCAAGGCCTTTGAACAATGTCTTAGCCTTTATTGTTACGTATTGGCTTGATGGACGGTCCTGGCTGGAACTAATCTTTAGGCAGATGATGATCCAACAGGGAGACATGGAAGAAAGACAAAAGGACAGAGATGGGGCAGCTGAGAGAACAGGCAGCTCATGAAGTCAGAGCAGGTGGAGACAGACATGGCTGCTTTGACCCCCTTTTCAGTTCCAGCCCCAGTTCTCCAAGTCAGGTCTAGGGAGATGTTTTTCCTGATCTCCCCTAACCCCATAGAGACACTCCTCCAGGGCCTTGTCCTGCTGGTACCGTTGCTTCATTCTCATCTCAATCCAGTTCAGACCATCAGCATCTTGAGGGCAGAAGCAGCATTGTCACTGCTGCACCCTCTATGCTGGAAGACAGAACCTGGTGCGCATTAGGCCCTCAGTAAATTCCTGTAGGCAAATGACTGGAGGCAGAGAGAGAGGGAGAAAGCAGACAAGTGAGCCTGGCCAGGGCCCAGAGGTATGAAATCTCCAGAAGGAGTGAAAAGGCAACTTTGATCTTCAAATAGTAACTCACTGAACTGTACTACAAAACCAAAAAAGGCCAACCAGAAATTCAGACAAAGCTGGGGCCACAGAAG
>NW_003859183.1:0-1086 GCF_000181295.1 Otolemur garnettii | reverse complement strand
GTTGTTTGGCGGGTCCGGGCTGGGGATTCGAACCCGACAGCTTAGGTGTACGTGGCTGGCGCCTTAGCCGGTTGAGCTATAGGCGCCGAGCCAACCCAGTAGTTCTTAAAAGTAGTAAAATAGGCTCGGTGCCCATAGCTCAGTGGCTAGGGCACCCGCCATGTATACCGGGGTTGGTGGGTTAGAACTTGGCCCCGAGCTTGCCAAACAATGACAACCACAACAACAACAACAAAAGCTGGGCATTGTAGCGGGTGCCTGTAGTCCCAGCTACTTGGGAGGCCGAGGCAAGAGAATCACTTAAGCCTAAGAGTTTGAGGTGTGATGTCACAGCACTCTACCAAGGGTGAGACTCTGCCTCAAAAAAAAAAAATAAAAAACAGCCAGGCAGCACTGTAATCCTAGCACTCTGAGAGGCTGAGGTGGGCAGATTGCCTGAGCTCACGAGTTCAAGACCCTGTCTCTAAAGATAGCGAGGCATTATGGTAGGTGCCTGTAGTCCAACTACTTGGTAGACAGAAGTAAGAGAATCGCTTGAGCCCAAGAATTTGAGGTTGCCGTGAGCTAAAATGTCATGATACTCTACTGGGGGTGACAAAGTGAGGCTTTCTCAAAAAAAAAGAAGGTAGTAAAATAAGAAAACTAAGGATACTGTTATTTCTCATAGAGCTAAATTTATTCAAAATTTCTCTTCACAATCATGTTCTTATAGTTTTTAGTGTTAACTTTTTCCTTTCTAAAATGGTAGAAATTGGCACTAAGTTAAATCAAGTTAGCAATCTTATTTTAGCTCTGTTAGATTCTTCAGAAACTGTATTAGGGTGGTAAGATACAAATATGTAACTTTAATTATAAGAATAGTATACTAGCTCTGTGCCTGTGGCTCAAGCGGCTAAGGCGGCAGCCACATGCACCTGAGCTGTTGGGTTCAAATCCAGCCCGGGGCCGCCAAACAACAATGACAGCTGCAACCAAAAAATAGCCAGGCGCCTGTAGTCCCAGCTACTTGGGAGGTGGAGGCAGGAGACTTGCTTGAGCCCAGGAGTTGGAGGTTGCTGTGAGCTGTGATGCCACAGCACTCTACCC
>NW_003859182.1:0-1086 GCF_000181295.1 Otolemur garnettii | reverse complement strand
TGTTTGGCGGGTCCGGGCTGGGGATTCGAACCCGACAGCTTAGGTGTACGTGGCTGGCGCCTTAGCCGGTTGAGCTATAGGCGCCGAGCCATAAGGAAGTTTTCAAGCTAAGCAATTGGACATAATTCTAGAAGTGGGAATTCTCAACTCAGTGTGTCTGTGAAGTTTGGAAGGAAAAAATAAGATGTCATGTTTTTCTCCTGCATGTGCCTCCGCCCCCAAGAATCATAGACTTAATTACCTTAATTTTGAGTTTAAAATAAATTGGCAGTCTAACAAAAACTACTACCACCCTGTAACATTCTGCATGTGTGTTTTGTTTTTCAAACGCTTGGCTTAATATGATAAATTAATGCCTCATAAGTTTTTATTTTACTAATTGTTATAAAACTAATGTATTACAACCAAGTGCTATAAAACCAATTTAATAGCAAAGTAAAGATAAAATTGTACATATTTCTTTTATAACGAGGGTTGCCTTTTCTTAGACTGTCTGCAGGACAGCATGCTGAGGGGGACGGGCTCACGGGGACATAATGGCCTGCAGACATGGCAGACCACGCTTGGGGAGGGGTGCAGGGGTTCAGGGTGCATCATGGGGGCTGTGTTTCCTCCTTCCAAGACATCCCAAGGACCCTGGCTGGCGCTGGGGTCTGTTGTCTCCTGCCACTGGCCTTGGGTTGGTATCAATGGATTTTTGCAGCACAGCTCCCAGGAGGATGCCCAGGAAAGGATAAAGTCTCAAGACGTGGCTCGGCGCCTATAGCTCAACTGGCTAAAGCGCCAGCCACGTACACCTAAGGTGGCGGGTTCGAATCCCCAGCCCGACCCGCCAAACAAAAAAATAGCCGGGCATTGTGGCGGGCGCCTGTGGTCCCAGCTACTTGGGAGGCGGAGGCAGGAGACTCGCTAGAGCCCAGGAGTTGGAGGTTGCTGTGAGCTGTAATGCCATGGCACTCTACCCAGGGGGACAGCTTGAGGCCCTTTCTCAAAAAAAAAAAAAAAAAAAAATTATTGGATGTTGCCCCACATCTTGACAGCAAAGCTCTCATCCTTTGACCTCATCTTCCACCTTTCATAGCAGAC
>NW_003859181.1:0-1086 GCF_000181295.1 Otolemur garnettii | reverse complement strand
CTTGAGCCCAGGAGTTGGAGGTTGCTGTGAGCTGTAACACCACAGCACTCTACCGAGGGTGACAAAATGAAATTCTCTCTCTTAAAAAAAAAAAAAAGGTCATTATAAACCCTCAGGCTCAAAACTATAGACACAGCAGATCACTGGTTCAAGCTGTCCCCCTGGGTAGAGTGCCATGGCATTACAGCTCACAGCAACCTCCCCTCCAACTCCTGGGCTCAAGCGAGTCTCCTGTCTCTGCCTCTCAAGTAGCTGAGACCACAGGCGCCCACCACAACGCCTGGCTATTTTTTTGGTTGCAGCCGTCATTGTTGTTTGGCGGGTTCAGGCTGGGGATTCGAACCCGCCACCTTAGGTGTACGTGGCTGGCGCCTTAGCCGGTTGAGCTATAGGCGTCGAGCTGGTTCTTGACCTTTCTAATGCTGCAAACCTTTAATACAGTCCAAAGGGGTCATGATCCACAGGTTGAGAACTGCGTGCTGTTTTAGGGGGTGAAGAAAATGTGCTGATGGTTGTACACTTCTGTAAACACACTGAAATCCACTGAGCTTCATGCTTTAGAACAGGTGAATTTTACGTATACAAGTCCTATCTCAACAAAACTGTTGGCTCGGCGCCTGTGGCTCAAATGGCTAAGGCGCCAGCCACATACAACTAAGGTGGCGGGGTCAAATCCAGCCCCACCCACCAAACAACAATGACGGCCGCAACCAAAAAATAGCCAGGCATTGTGGCAGGCCCCTGTGGTCCCAGCTACTTGGGAGGCTGAAGCAGGAGACTCGCTTGAGCCCAGGAGTTGGAGGTGGCTTTGAGCTGTGATGCCACGGCACTCTACTCAGGGGGACAGCTTGAGTCTCTGTCTCAAAAAATAAATAAATAAATAAAATAAAAATTAAAATATTAAAAAAAACACACACACACACAAGCTAGCCCCCCACCCTTCTCTTGGCAGTTCTTAGCTTCCTTCACATATGCACCTGCTGTGAAACAAAAGGTCCTGGCTGAGGCAAGGGAATCACCTAAGCCAAAGAGCTGGAGGTTGCTGTGAGCTGTAACACCACAGCACTCTACCGAGGGTGACAAAAT
>NW_003859180.1:0-1086 GCF_000181295.1 Otolemur garnettii | reverse complement strand
AAAATAAGGATGGAAAGGCTGCAAATCTTCACACTGGTGAATCTATGACATTAAACACTACTCAGGGCCTTGGAGTGGCCAAATTCTATCTGGCCGAGGCTCAGAGCAGGCTTCTGCTGTGGCAGGGGCCAGGGGACAGAATGAGGAAGCAGAGAGAGAGAGAAGGAGAGACTAAGGAAATGCGAACAGAGAGAGATGGTGACAGATGCTCCCCAGGGCAGTTTCAGGCTCAGCCTCATCTCGAGGCCTTACTTTCCTGTACCAGCTGCTGGAGCTGAACTTCTGGCCATACAGTGCCTCCCCACCCCTTATGGGTCAAACCAGGTCAACTTAGTCCCTTCACTCGCATCCAGAGCCCTAACTGAGACAGGTTCACTTGGACACCAGCTACTGGGACCCTCTGGAATCCTCGAGTCAGCTTCCATAGCAGTCCAGAGAACTTAAAAAAATGTTAAGCTTCATGTGGTTTCGGTGAGCTACAAAACGTGCAGACTTTGGGGATCACGTTCTAATGATTCAGACGTCACTCTTAAGAGCCATCTGGTGGGGGTGGGGGATGTTTTAAAAACGTCAGCCTCTCAGGATAGAATTATGGGTTGGAAGTTAATTTCTTTCGGCACCCTGAAGATGTCCTTTCACCACTCTCTCTGTTAGTCTCTTACCCGATAAAAGTACAGATGCTGCTCCACTCATGATAGGGCTGTGTCCCTACAAACCAACTGGAAGTTGGTAATATCGTAAGTCAGAAGTGCATTTAGTCACCTAAACTACTGCACGGCATGCCGCAGCCTACCCTGTCTTCAACATGATCAGAACGCTTACATTAGCCTACAGGTGGGCAAAAATATTTAACACAAAGCTCATTCTATTATGAAGCATTGAATACCTCCGGTAAAAAGAAATGTCAGCTACTTAGAAAGTAAGTGGAAGGTGTCTGTCACCAGGGTGTGGGCGACACTGCCTGCGGCATGGTAGTGTCACCCCCTCCCTCTGAATAGTGCTTGGGGACCACACTGATGGGCAGGGGACTCTGCCATGGGAGGTAAGAGGACACTCTCAACACTCCCACTTCTTCTCCATGCACTT
>NW_003859179.1:0-1086 GCF_000181295.1 Otolemur garnettii | reverse complement strand
CTGCAACCAAAAAATAGCCAGGCATTGTGGCAGGCACCTGTAATCCCAGCTACTTGGGAGGCTGAGGCAGGAGACTCACTTGAGCCCAGCAGTTGGAGGTTGCTGTGAGCTGTGATGCCACAGCTCTCTACCCAGGAGGACAACTTTGACGCTCTGTCTCAAAAAAAAAAGAAAAAGAAAAGAAAGAAAAGAAATTGTAATGTAGGTGAAAAGTATATGGGAGTCGTTGTAGTTTTTTTTTTCTTTTTGGACGGAGCCTCAAGCTATCCCCCTGGGTAGAGTGCTATGGCATCACAGCTCACAGCAACCTCCAACTCTTGGGCTCAAGTGAGTCTCCTGTCTCCACCTCCCAAGTAGCTGGGACCACAGGCACCTGCCACAATGCCCAGCTATTTTTCGGTTGCAGCCATCATTGCTGTTTGGCGGGCCCGGGCTGGATTTGAACCCGCCAGCTCAGGTGTATGTGGCTGGCACCTTAGCCACTTGAGCCACAGGTGCCGAGTTGGTAGGCTTTAAAATTAGCAGTTTGTTAAATTATAAAGAAAATATTCAGAAAGTAGCAAATTCTTTTCATTTTCATATTTATCTTCCATAATCACAAGAATAAGAAAAGAACAGGTGAGTGTTAGACAAAGTAAGATATTAGTGCTCCAGGAAAAAATTTCTTTTTTTTTTTTTTTTTTTTTTGAGACAGAGCCTCAAGCTTTCCCCCTGGGTAGAGTGCTATGGCATCACAGCTCCCTGGTCCCCACAGCAACCTCCAACTCCTGGGCTCAAGCGAGTCTCCTGCCTCAGCCTCCCAAGTAGCTGGGACCACAGGTGCCCGCCACAACGCCCAGCTATTCTTTGGTTGCAGCCATCATTGTTGTTTGGTGGGCCCAGGCTGGATTCGAACCCACCACCTTAGTTGTATGTGGCTGGCGCCTTAGCCACTTGAGCCACAGGCCCTGAGTCCCCCATAAATGTTCTTAATAGTATCTAGAATGCTGGATCCTTTCCAGAAAAATTTTCCCTTTACTTTGCCCTGCCCCATCAGAGGAATCACAATCTATGTCAGCTATAGCCTTATTTTTTTTTTTTTTTTTT
>NW_003859178.1:0-1086 GCF_000181295.1 Otolemur garnettii | reverse complement strand
TAGCGTGCTGTGGTATCACAGCTCACAGCAACCTCAAACTCTTGGGCTTAAGTGATTCTCTTGCCTCAGCCTCCCAAGTAGCTGGGACTATAGGCACCTGCCACAACACCCAGCTATTTCTTTGTTGCAATTGTCATTGTTGTTTAGCAGGCCTGGGCAGGGTTGAACCTGTCTACCTTGGTGTGTGTGGCTGGCGCCCTAACCACTGAGCTCTGGGCGCCGAGCCAATATTTGGGAACTTATCTATTTATCTTTTTGTTATTATTTTGTAATTTAATTCTAATGTGATCAGAGGATATGCTCTTATAATTTTGATCATCTGAAATTTATCAAGGCCTTTATGATCTTGACAAATGTTCCATATGCATGTGAAAATAGCATACATCCTCCAGCAAAAAAAAAGTTATGTCCTGACTGATTTTTTTGTCTACTTGTTGTATCAATTACTAGGAGGCAAGTATTACAATCTCCAACTATAATTGTGAAATTGTCAACTTATCTCTTGAGTTCTATCGCATTTTTTTTTTTGAGACAGAGCCTCAAGCCGTCACCCAGGGTAGAATGCTGTGGCATCACAGCTCATAGCAAGCTCCAACTCCAGGGCTCAAGCAATTCTCTTGCCTCAGTCTTCCAAGTAGCTGGGATTACAGGAGCCTGCCACAATGCCTGGCTATTTTTTGGTTGTAGCTGTCATTGTTTGGCAGGCCCAGGCTGCATTTGAACCCACCAGCTCAGATGTATGTAGCTGGTGCTTTAGCTGCTTAAGTGACAGGTGTCAAGCCCAGTTCTATCCCATTTTACTTTATGTATTAGGAAATTCTACATTTGTGATTACTGCATCTTCTTGATGGCTTTATTCTTTTATTTTATAATATATCCCTCTGTATCTTTGGTAATTTCCTTTTCTTTAAGATTATGTTGTCTGGGGCAATGCCTGTGGCTCAGTGAGTAGGGCGCCAGCCCCATACACTGAGGGAGGCGGGTTTGAGCCCAGCCCCTGCCAAACTGCAACAAAAAATAGCTGGGCAATGTGGTGGGCACCTGTAGTCCCAGCTACTTGGGAGGCTGAGGCAAGAGAAGCACCTA
>NW_003859177.1:0-1086 GCF_000181295.1 Otolemur garnettii | reverse complement strand
TAGGTGCTTCTCTTGCCTCAGCCTCCCAAGTAGCTGGGACTACAGGTGCCCACCACATTGCCCAGCTATTTTTTGTTGCAGTTTGGCAGGGGCTGGGCTCAAACCCGCCTCCCTCAGTGTATGGGGCTGGCGCCCTACTCACTGAGCCACAGGCATTGCCCCAGACAACATAATCTTAAAGAAAAGGAAATTACCAAAGATACAGAGGGATATATTATAAAATAAAAGAATAAAGCCATCAAGAAGATGCAGTAATCACAAATGTAGAATTTCCTAATACATAAAGTAAAATGGGATAGAACTGGGCTTGACACCTGTCACTTAAGCAGCTAAAGCACCAGCTACATACATCTGAGCTGGTGGGTTCAAATGCAGCCTGGGCCTGCCAAACAATGACAGCTACAACCAAAAAATAGCCAGGCATTGTGGCAGGCTCCTGTAATCCCAGCTACTTGGAAGACTGAGGCAAGAGAATTGCTTGAGCCCTGGAGTTGGAGCTTGCTATGAGCTGTGATGCCACAGCATTCTACCCTGGGTGACGGCTTGAGGCTCTGTCTCAAAAAAAAAAATGCGATAGAACTCAAGAGATAAGTTGACAATTTCACAATTATAGTTGGAGATTGTAATACTTGCCTCCTAGTAATTGATACAACAAGTAGACAAAAAAATCAGTCAGGACATAACTTTTTTTTTGCTGGAGGATGTATGCTATTTTCACATGCATATGGAACATTTGTCAAGATCATAAAGGCCTTGATAAATTTCAGATGATCAAAATTATAAGAGCATATCCTCTGATCACATTAGAATTAAATTACAAAATAATAACAAAAAGATAAATAGATAAGTTCCCAAATATTGGCTCGGCGCCCAGAGCTCAGTGGTTAGGGCGCCAGCCACACACACCAAGGTAGACAGGTTCAACCCTGCCCAGGCCTGCTAAACAACAATGACAATTGCAACAAAGAAATAGCTGGGTGTTGTGGCAGGTGCCTATAGTCCCAGCTACTTGGGAGGCTGAGGCAAGAGAATCACTTAAGCCCAAGAGTTTGAGGTTGCTGTGAGCTGTGATACCACAGCACGCTA
>NW_003859176.1:0-1086 GCF_000181295.1 Otolemur garnettii | reverse complement strand
AAAAAAAAAAAAAAAAAATAAGGCTATAGCTGACATAGATTGTGATTCCTCTGATGGGGCAGGGCAAAGTAAAGGGAAAATTTTTCTGGAAAGGATCCAGCATTCTAGATACTATTAAGAACATTTATGGGGGACTCAGGGCCTGTGGCTCAAGTGGCTAAGGCGCCAGCCACATACAACTAAGGTGGTGGGTTCGAATCCAGCCTGGGCCCACCAAACAACAATGATGGCTGCAACCAAAGAATAGCTGGGCGTTGTGGCGGGCACCTGTGGTCCCAGCTACTTGGGAGGCTGAGGCAGGAGACTCGCTTGAGCCCAGGAGTTGGAGGTTGCTGTGGGTTGCAGTGAGCTGTGATGCCATAGCACTCTACCCAGGGGGAAAGCTTGAGGCTCTGTCTCAAAAAAAAAAAAAAAAAAAAAAGAAATTTTTTCCTGGAGCACTAATATCTTACTTTGTCTAACACTCACCTGTTCTTTTCTTATTCTTGTGATTATGGAAGATAAATATGAAAATGAAAAGAATTTGCTACTTTCTGAATATTTTCTTTATAATTTAACAAACTGCTAATTTTAAAGCCTACCAACTCGGCACCTGTGGCTCAAGTGGCTAAGGTGCCAGCCACATACACCTGAGCTGGCGGGTTCAAATCCAGCCCGGGCCCGCCAAACAGCAATGATGGCTGCAACCGAAAAATAGCTGGGCATTGTGGCAGGTGCCTGTGGTCCCAGCTACTTGGGAGGTGGAGACAGGAGACTCACTTGAGCCCAAGAGTTGGAGGTTGCTGTGAGCTGTGATGCCATAGCACTCTACCCAGGGGGATAGCTTGAGGCTCCGTCCAAAAAGAAAAAAAAAACTACAACGACTCCCATATACTTTTCACCTACATTACAATTTCTTTTCTTTCTTTTCTTTTTCTTTTTTTTTTGAGACAGAGCGTCAAAGTTGTCCTCCTGGGTAGAGAGCTGTGGCATCACAGCTCACAGCAACCTCCAACTGCTGGGCTCAAGTGAGTCTCCTGCCTCAGCCTCCCAAGTAGCTGGGATTACAGGTGCCTGCCACAATGCCTGGCTATTTTTTGGTTGCAG
>NW_003859175.1:0-1086 GCF_000181295.1 Otolemur garnettii | reverse complement strand
GTCTGCTATGAAAGGTGGAAGATGAGGTCAAAGGATGAGAGCTTTGCTGTCAAGATGTGGGGCAACATCCAATAATTTTTTTTTTTTTTTTTTTTTGAGAAAGGGCCTCAAGCTGTCCCCCTGGGTAGAGTGCCATGGCATTACAGCTCACAGCAACCTCCAACTCCTGGGCTCTAGCGAGTCTCCTGCCTCCGCCTCCCAAGTAGCTGGGACCACAGGCGCCCGCCACAATGCCCGGCTATTTTTTTGTTTGGCGGGTCGGGCTGGGGATTCGAACCCGCCACCTTAGGTGTACGTGGCTGGCGCTTTAGCCAGTTGAGCTATAGGCGCCGAGCCACGTCTTGAGACTTTATCCTTTCCTGGGCATCCTCCTGGGAGCTGTGCTGCAAAAATCCATTGATACCAACCCAAGGCCAGTGGCAGGAGACAACAGACCCCAGCGCCAGCCAGGGTCCTTGGGATGTCTTGGAAGGAGGAAACACAGCCCCCATGATGCACCCTGAACCCCTGCACCCCTCCCCAAGCGTGGTCTGCCATGTCTGCAGGCCATTATGTCCCCGTGAGCCCGTCCCCCTCAGCATGCTGTCCTGCAGACAGTCTAAGAAAAGGCAACCCTCGTTATAAAAGAAATATGTACAATTTTATCTTTACTTTGCTATTAAATTGGTTTTATAGCACTTGGTTGTAATACATTAGTTTTATAACAATTAGTAAAATAAAAACTTATGAGGCATTAATTTATCATATTAAGCCAAGCGTTTGAAAAACAAAACACACATGCAGAATGTTACAGGGTGGTAGTAGTTTTTGTTAGACTGCCAATTTATTTTAAACTCAAAATTAAGGTAATTAAGTCTATGATTCTTGGGGGCGGAGGCACATGCAGGAGAAAAACATGACATCTTATTTTTTCCTTCCAAACTTCACAGACACACTGAGTTGAGAATTCCCACTTCTAGAATTATGTCCAATTGCTTAGCTTGAAAACTTCCTTATGGCTCGGCGCCTATAGCTCAACCGGCTAAGGCGCCAGCCACGTACACCTAAGCTGTCGGGTTCGAATCCCCAGCCCGGACCCGCCAAACA